>NW_026889791.1:6425000-6532500 GCF_033153115.1 Saccostrea echinata
ATCTTTACAAACGTAAATTTTAACATAACTTTAATTGCTATCTATGCCAATTTCCAAAAAACAGGCAAATTGGTGTGTGTGTGCGTGGAGGGGGGGGGGGAAGGGGGGGTGACAAAATTGATTGGGTGTGGCTTTTTGAGCAGGTTTTTGCCTACCCAAATACTGAAAAACGTTTGCACGATTTGTTCAATTCTGAAAGTTGGCATCAAAAATGTTTTGCACTAAAATAATATTATTTGTTGTTGAGAAAATAAATGTAAAAAGTTCCAATTATGGGCCAAATATTTATAGACCCCCTTTTATCAAAACCTTATTATATATAATTTACATCATTAATTAAATTCTGTAATTTCAGACTGGTAATGAAATGCGTATAAGAGGCTCATGGGTCACATGGTCACCTGAGCATTTTATGCTCGATTTGACAAATACATTGTGTAAATTATAGAATTATTTTGGCTTTTTCCTTGGTTATCCCAGTATGAAGGGGTGTGCATTTAGAGGCAAACACCTTTGTGTGGGTATTACTGTCTTATGACAGCATCTAGTTTTTAATGGAAACCATTTTTGTGGGTTTTGGTAGATACTTGTACTTGGAAGCCATTTAGCATATAAACAAAAACTAGCAGCCTTACTAAAAAAAAAAAAAAAACAGATGATAAACAAGAGGCCCAAGGGCCTTGAATCGCTCTTCTGATAAACTGTACAACCTATCACTAATATTTGAAGCCTCTAAGTATCCTGTATATTTAGATAAACCCTTGAAATTCCAATGGTAGGTCATCATGACCTACATTTTAGATTAAACACTCTGAGAACCCAAGATGATTCTAAGCCAATTAGTACCTGAGAGTTGGTCTAGTGACCTACTTATCACTTGTCATTCTCTGAGGACCCAAGATGCATCTGTAACAGGCGGGGAAAAATGTTGTCCAGACTGGGACTCGAACCCGGGACCTCCAGCTAACCGTGCGGGTGCTCTAACCACTGAGCTACCGGGCCGACGTACCCAGTCCCTGTTACACTCTTCCCCCCTTTTTCTTGAGGTTTTCCATCCTGAAAACTGCACCAAGACTCTTTTAAACCACCCGTGGGTTTTATTGTTGGGCGCCAAATGTCCCAGTCTGGCCGACATTTTTCCCCGCCTGTTACACATCAACTAAGTTTGATGATTCCAAGCCAATTAATCCCTAAAATATTTTTAAAATTATAACCATAAAATTTCAAAAGTAGGTCACAGTGACCTACTTTTGAGATGACCTACTTTGAGAACCCAAGATGATCATCTGAAAAAGTTTGATGATTCTAAGCCAATAAGTACCTGATATATTTAATTAAAGCCATAAAATTTCAAAAATAGTCACAGTGACTTCCTTTTCAGCTGACTAACTCTGCAGACCCAAGATGCATCAACTGACAAAGTTTGATGATTCTTAGCCAATTAGTACCTGTAATATTTAATTATAGTCATATAAATTGAAAAGTAGGTCACGGTGACCTACTTTTCAGTTGACCTACTGCAAGGACCCAAAATATATCAACTGACAAATTTTGATGATTCTAAGCCAAATAGTACCCAAAAATATTAAATACAGCCATAAAAGAATGGGTGGACTTAAGTGTCCAGAAAAAATGTCACAAATTAAAGTCTTATAAAATGTTTATTTCTTTCTATCATATAAATACCAGACATCTTAACCGTGTATTCTTGGTACAGATATGAATTTAAAATGCTCTTTTCAAGAAAAACAAAATAAATATCGAAGGCATGGGGCCCGAAGATTTCTTGAATATCAATAGATAATCAGGGTCACTCTTTTTTCATCGTCTGAATACAAAGTCAGCGCATGTTTGTCGGCTGTTCTTAAGAAAACTGTAGTTGTATATTGAACAAAAATGTCATATTAAAAGGAGAATAGTAGACAAACGTGCGCTCATACTTAATATTATAAAAAACATGTTCAAAATGAACTTCTCGCTTCCATTCAATTGACCTGTTGAATATTACAATTCATCAGGTGATGTCCACCTGCGAGCGTACTCATGAAAACAATTACATTGTATTCTTCAACCTGACCTCAATCTATATCACATCTTGGAGCGTGTTTGGTTGCAATATTTTCAGAATTTAGCAAACTAAATGTTAATATAACTTTGCATGTCCTCACATTTTTAAAAATTTCATATTGACATTGCTGTAATATACCATACACATATTCGAATTTCTAAAGAGAGAGAGAAGGAGAGAGAGAGATGTCAACACTGATGCCGATCAATAGCCCGCCTTAATTAATATTGATTATGTGACCTAAAAACCACTCCGGGTACATGTCATATTCCGGACGGCAACACTAATGTATCATTGCTTCAATTTTGATTCATAGAAATAAAGCATTGCTTTTGTACAAATTTTCTACCTAATAAAATCATATATATGTAGATCTTTCTATTGCTTGTAAAATATTTTGGATTCACTTCATATACAGCTTGGTAGAGGAATCGCAAAATGATCCAAAACAGGGCTTTAAGTCCACTCATTCTTTCAAAAGTAGGTCAGGGTGACCTACTTTTCAGTTGTCGTACTCCAATGAATCAACTGACAAAGTTTGATGCCTTTGGCTCAGAAAAGCTAAAAAGTTTATTTTGTTTTGTTTTTTTTAAATAGGAATGCAATCACAAGGAACCCATGGAATCTATATGTGGAAGTTCAGAACTAAATAAATTACTTGTATATGTAAATATTGTAATAAAAAAAAAAGAAACAAGAGGCCCAAGGGCCTTAACCCTCATCTGAGTACAATACAACAATTTAGAGGTTCCATAAACTGCCCAAAAGCAAGAAAAATAGTATGAATAGCATCAACATAATAATTGGTCTAGCATCTATCTGTCCCCCATTTATCACTATTACCATGCAGACTATTTAACAAAATGTCTATTTTTTAACCCCATGTTATTACTTCTCATGTTGGCCTCTCTTGGCCTTTGAAGAATATTTAAAAAGATAAGTTATTTTTGTCTCATTTTTATCCATCTATTATTTCCAAGTCTACCTGATCATTAAAACTATGAAAGTACTTTTTGTATTATACAATACATATTCTTGTATAATTCTCTTATTCTATTAACCTTTCAAATACATTATTTACAGTGATTATTTATCAAAAGTGAATGGCAAAGGGGAATAACTTTGCTCAGCAGAATACAAGTTAATAGAGCCCTAGCCAGGACCAGAACACTTGACTAAATGGTCCAGGTGTTCAAAATTCTGGTAAAAATACCTTTGCATATTAAAACTTCTACTCTGTTTGCCTCGAATATGCCAAGAGGCAAAGAAGATTTTCAAGGAACTCTTGCTCATCATATCTATGTACTTAGCTTATTTAATACCCAAGAGCAGAGACGAAGATTTTCAAAGAATTAATACATTTTCACTATATAATCAATAGAGCCCCGCCTTAACACCAGAACCCTTGACCCAGGGGCCATGAAATTCACAATTTTGGAAGAAGCACTCTTGCTCATCATAACTATGTGCTTAGTTACTTTATTTAATGCCCACGAGCAGAGAAGATTTTCACAGAATTATTGCATTTTCAGTATATAATCAATAGAGCCTTGTCCTAACACCAGAACCCTTGACCCAGGGGCCATGAAATTCACAATTTTGGAAGAAGCACTCTTGCTCTTCATAACTATGTGCTTAGTTAGTTTATTTAATACCCATGAGCAGAGAAGAAGATTTTCAAAGATATAATGCACTTTCACTATATGATCTTTATAGCCCCACCCTAGCACCAGAACCCCGGACCCTGGGGCCATAAATTTCAAAACTTTGGTAGAGGGCTGAATGCTTATTACAATCATGCCAACAGTTTGACTGCTTGATGTCCAGGAGTAAAGAAGATTTTTAAAGATTGCATTAATTTTGGTGGTTTTAACCCCACCCCTCAGGCCCCAAGGGGGCAGGGACCATGAAATTCACAATTTTTTTGTTCCCCCATTACCATAGATGCTATATGCCAAATTTGGTTGAAATTGGTTAAGCCGTTTCAGAGAAAAAGCTAAAAATGTTCAAATGTTAACACACAAAGCACGACAACGGATGAAACAAGAGGCCCAGGGGCCACATCACTCACCTGAGCACTGTGGCTGTGAAAAAAAGCAAAAATCAGTTTAGTATTGCAATGCTTAAATGCATAAGTGGTCCCGATCTACCCCTAAAAGGGAGGAGGCTGGGGGGTATGATTTCAACAAAATTGAATCTACACTAACTAAGGATGCTTACACATTTTTTTGACTAACTGTGATTTTTCCCTACAAGTTTAAACTTTCATTGTGGCCCTACCTACCCCTGGGGGTCATGATTTGAACAAACTTGAATCAACACTATCTCAGGATGCTTCCATATAAATATGACCAATCAAGACTTTGCTGTTCTTGAAAAGAAGATTTTTAAAGATTTTCCCTAAATATTCCTATGTAAAACTTTGATCGTGCACTGTGGTCCCACCCTACCCCCAGGGGTCATGATTTGAACAAAATTGAATCAACACTATCTGAGGATGCTTCCATAAAAATATGACCAATATTGGCTTTGTTGTTCTTGAGAAGAAGATTTTTAAAGAATTTCTCTATGTATTCCTATGTAAAACTTTGATCGCCCTCTGTGGCCCCGCCCTACCCCCGGGAGTCATGATTTGAACAAACTTGAATCAACACTATCTGAGGATGCTTCCATATAAATATGACCAATCAAGACTTTGCTGTTCTTGAGAAGAAGATATTTAAAGATTTTCTCTATGTATTCCTATGTAAAACTTTGACCGCCACTGTGGCCCCACCCTACCCCCAGGGGTCATGATTTGAACAAAATTGAATCAACACTATCTGAGGATGCTTCCATATAAATATGACCAATCAAGACTTTGCTGTTCTTGAGAAGAAAATTTTTAAAGATTTTCCCTAAATATTCCTATGTAAAACTTTGATCGTGCACTGTGGCCCCACCCCTACCCCCAGGGGTCATGATTTGAACAAAATTGAATCAACACTACATGAGGATGCTTCCATAAAAATATGACCAATATTGGCTTTGTTGTTCTTGAGAAGAAGATTTTTAAAGATTTTCTCTATGTATTCCTATGTAAAACTTTGATCGCCCTCTGTGGCCCCGCCCTACCCCCGGGAGTCATGATTTGAACAAACTTGAATCAACACTATCTGAGGATGCTTCCATATAAATATGACCAATCAAGACTTTGCTGTTCTTGAGAAGATTTTTAAAGATTTTCTCTATGTATTCCTATGTAAAACTTTGATCGCCCACTGTGGCCCCACCCTACCCCCAGGGGTCATGATTTGAACAAAATTGAATCAACACTACCTGAGGATGCTTCCATATAAATATGACCAATCTTGGCTTAGTTGTTCTTGAAAAGAAGGTTTTTAAATATTTTCCCATGTATTCCTATGTAAAACTTTGATCGCCCAATGTGGCCCCACCCTACCCCCAGGGGTCATGATTTGAACAAACTTGAATCAACACTATCTGAGGATGCTTCCATATAAATATGACCAATCAAGACTTTGTTGTTCTAATCAGAAGATGATTTTTAAACATTTTCTCTATGTATTCCTATGTAAAACTTTGATCGCCCAATGTGGCCCAACCCTACCCCCGGGGGTCATGATTTGAACAAAATTGAATCAACACTATCTGAGGATGCTTCCATATAAATATGACCAATCAAGACTTTGCTGTTCTTGAGAAGAAGATATTTAAAGATTTTCTCTATGTATTCCTATGTAAAACTTTGATCGCCCTCTGTGGCCCCGCCCTACCCCCGGGAGTCATGATTTGAACAAACTTGAATCAACACTATCTGAGGATGCTTCCATATATAAATATGACCAATCAAGACTTTGCTGTTCTTGAGAAGAAGATATTTAAAGATTTTCTCTATGTATTCCTATGTAAAACTTTGACCGCCACTGTGGCCCCACCCTACCCCCAGGGGTCATGATTTGAACAAACTTGAATCAACACTATCTGAGGATGCTTCCATATAAATATGACCAATCAAGACTTTGCTGTTCTTGAGAAGAAGATATTTAAAGATTTTCTCTATGTATTCCTATGTAAAACTTTGATCGCCGAATGTGGCCTCACCCTACCCCCGGGGGTTATGATTTGAACAAACTTGAGTCAACACTATCTGAGGATGCTTCTGTATAAATATGACCAATCAAGACTTTGCTGTTCTTGAAAAGAAGATATTTAAAGATTTTTTCTATGTATTCCTATGTAAAACTTTGATCGCCCAATGTGGCCCCACCCTACCCCCGGGGGTCATGATTTGAACAAAATTGAATCTACACTACCTGAGGATGCTTCCACATAAGTTTCAAACTTTCTAACACAGTGGTTCTTGAGAAGAAGATTTTTGAAAGATGCCATAAATTTTTCATGAATTCACAATTATCTCCCCTTGGAAGAAGGCATGGACCTTCATTTGAACAAACTTGAATCCCCTTCATCCAAGGATACTCTGTGCAAAGTTTGGTTGAAATTAGCCCAGTGGTTCTGGAGAAGAAGATGAAATTGTGAAAAGTTTACGACAACGACGACAACGCCAACGACAACGGACAAATTTTGATCAGAAAAGCTCACTTGAGCCTTTGGCTCAGGTGAGCTAAAAAGAAAGCAATAGGTCACCTGAGTGACTCAGGTGACCTTACAAGATGTGTCAATCTGACATGAATATCCTCCTTGAGGTACAAGTTTAAAAGATATGAGTGAAAATAATAGTGGATTGAAATGAAGTAAAAGATGGAATATTGCTTGAACCAGTTGTCAATACCATACCTTAGTTGCTTGAAAATGGTGGTCACTTTTAAGTGTAGTAGGGGTAGTTTTATGCCAATTTTATAATGACATTCATATGTATTATTTATCAATAATTTTTACGAATACGAAACAACTGATTCTAAACTCAAATACATGTATAATTCATGTGTAAATCAATACTGACCAATACTTACTATAATGGTACAGAAAGATTTTAAACTGCCAATAAAATTTGGATCAGTTTATTGTCTACTTGCTTCCAAATCTTAAAAAAGAAGCCCAAGGGCCTTAACGGTCACCTGAGTATAATACAACAATTCAAAGGATGCATAGAGTATGAAATGAACTGAAAGGTGAAGCTTTGTTGCCCAAAAGCAAAAAAAAAAAAAAAAAAATAGGGTGATCAGGATCAACAAAATAATTAGTCTTAGTATTCATTAACAGTTCATAAATTAGGTTCTAATCTGTTTCCCACTTATCACTATCACCATACAGTATATTAACAAATTATCAATGCTTCTGTACTATTTTAATCCCTTGTTGAAATCTCTTACATTGACCTCTCTTGGTCTTTGTTTAACATTTAGTAAGACAAGTTATTTTTGTCTCGTTTTTATTTATCCACTACTTACAAGTCTACATGATCATTAAAACTATGAAAGTACTTTTTGTATTAAACAATAAAAATTCTTGCATAATTCTCTTATTCTAATTACCTTTCAAGTACATTATTTACAGTGATTAATTATCAAAAGTAAATGGCAAAGGGGGAATAACTCCTCTCAGTAGAATACAAATTAATAGAGCCCTGCCCAGGACCAGAACACTTGACCAAATGGTCAAGATGTTAAAAAATCTAGTAAAAAAAACTCTTCCTTATTAAAACTTTTACTCTGTTTTCCTCAGATTGCCCAGGTGCAGAGAAGATTTTTAAAGAAATAATGCATTTTTACTACAGATTCACATTATCAATAGAGCCCCCCCCCCCCCCCCCCCCCAACCGAGAAACACTAGAGCTTCTGACCCTGGCACCATAAGTTTGCTCATCATAACTAATCACTTTGTTTATCTGCTTAACACTAAGGAGCAGACAGGATTATTTAATAAAATTAATGAATTTTCACTATATTATCAAGAGCCCCACCTTTGCACCAGCAAATCTGACCCAGGGGTCATGAAATTCACTACTCTGGAAGAAGCACTCTTGCTCATCATAACTATACACTTAGCTTCTTTGCTTTTTTAACCAGAAGCAGAAAAGAATATTTTCAAAGACATTTTGCTTTTTCACTCTATAATCAATGGAAACCCCCCACCCCCTTCACCAGAACCCTTGAACCTGGGGTCATGAAATTCACAATTTTGTTAGAGTCACCCTTGCTTATCATAACTACAGTACAGGCAACGCGGATCATGTATTTTCTGCGCCCCGTCGCGGTATATACACAACGCGGGATTTGGCCAGGTGAGATATGTAAACCGCGTTCCCTCCGCGGTAAACTAATCACCTACCTGGGCCGCCGCGGTTCAATCATCGATCAAAAAGTATCATAAACAAACAGGAGTTATCTCCCCGAACAGAAATTAGCGAAATTAATTTATGTCAACTTCTCTGCATAACTAACGAATCTTATTAATTAATTTTTACTTATCTAAATATGAAAGAAAAAATGAAAAAAGTAATTTGAAAATGATAATAAAGCAGAAATATTAAAAGCTGTCTTAATAATTTTATAATATATATAAAATGAGGATTTCAGTGAAGATCGATAGTATATAATTCAAAAATGTGCTTTTATTATCTTCGTCATTTAAACTAGGCAACAAAAACGAAATGGGAGCTTATAATTTTACTGTTTAAAATATGCGAACTACAATTAACTAAATTTATAAAATGCACATGCTAAAAGTCAGTGCGAGTTCGGTCAGCTTTTAGAAATCCACAAGAAAAAAAAACGAGGTAAATTTGGCTTTAGTTAATAAACGAAAGCATATGTATATATTCTGCTTTCTGTGCATTCGGTTTCAGTTGCGATCATTTCCAGCGTATATGGATTAACAGACCAAGAGCAGAGAAAACCATGCCCATGGAGATTTACACCTGTTCTACTTGATCTTATTGCGAGCTTGCTAAACTCACTGAAATACCACACATCAGCTGCTTTCCTCTTTCTTTTTTTTCTTAATTTCAAATGAAAATCTACAGAGGTAAATTTGTGTAGATTATTTCCTTCTATATAAATTTATCGTTCCCAATCAATAATACAATTTGAATAGAAGTATTTAAAAAGTTTTCAATAAAATGTTTCAACAAACGGAGAAATAAATAAATAAAAAAATAATGATAGTGGATATTTTTTTCTTATCTGGAAACACCGACTGGCTTATTATCTATTATAATAAAATAAACACAGGTTACTTTAACGTCACACATAATTATTTTAATTGCTTTCCCTTAATTGATCTATCAAGCCCCTTAGCCGATTGATCATACAACATAACAAAAGCGATGTACTCTTAATTATAACTTCAAGGAAATCCCTAGAACTATCGTGGTGCTTGTGGGCCATTTTTTATTCAGTTTCATAAAAGTCGTTGCAGTGAAAGGATATATCATTCTGCGATTTCACTAGTATTATGGCGAGGAGATCCGGTGTGTGTGAAGACAAACATTTTCTAGTCAAATATCTGTGTGATGACAATTTCCAAGTGAGGAGCCGTGCGTACTTCATATGTGATAGTGACATTGTGATTTCTGTTGGTGAAGAGTATGACGTCCAGTGGGGTCTCCCTAAGGAAGTGGATCGAGCCATAGTTCTTGGTACCAGGTCTGAACAGGAGCTTCGAGTGAAGATGAGAGAGATGGAAAGTTTGACAGAGCCATCATCTCCGAGCCCTCCCCCAAGCCCGCTATCGCCTTCTCCACCAGCATCTCCAGCACCAAAACAAAGGAAAATTCCAAAGACCCTTGTAAGTAAACCTTTGTTCTTTTTTAGTAGGAGAAGATAAGTTCAAACGTTAGATATGCGCGGTTCCGTGAATTCTTCGGGAAGGGGGGGGGGGCCACATATCCACGCATGACAGAAAATTACAGTAGTTCTCGAGTTTATTTGTATAGATGTGTGTGTCAAATGATGTGTATATAATTATGACCATGTTTCTTTGGGCTACATACATGTATACATGTACATATTAATTTGTTCAAATGGTCAATTACACAGGATTTTACATATTGGTTCTATTATAGCCACAGGAACCGGAGACACGAGAGGGGGGCATAAATCGAATACTATTATAATAGAAAAACAAAGCTTCTGTATGTTAGTGCCTCCTCAGTAATACCATCTGATAACCTTTTTTTGTCAAAGAATTTTTGGTAGTTTTGATTGTTCATATGGACCTGTTGATAGAAATGGAATCAACCTGATCTCCTTCTGTACTTTCAATATTTTCATTATGATTGAATGATCTACATTTCTGAAAAAAATTATACTTCTAAAAGACTTATGTTTATTAATTACCACTTGATCATCAATTCATGTATTGAATGTTAAGTACCGAAAACACGGTAATACAATGTGCCCAAGCCGTGTGCAGTGAACCCTGACTATTATCTTTGTTCGTTTATCAAGAGATTTCAATAACAAATGCACAATCATTTGAACCACGAAATAGGTATAAAACAAATGCACACGTATTATTTGTAATGTTCTCTGATCATATTTTTTGTTGTAATTTTTTTTATTTCATACCCTTAAATCCAAGAAGTTACAACTTTTTAATACAAAGATTAGAATGTTTTATTAAGATAAATTGTCAAAATATAATATCATATATCATGTCAATAGTTAAAAATACATCAAAGCTAGTTGTAAAATGCACAAAGTCTGAGGAATGTCTAGATAATAAAGTTCACAGTTCACATATTGCACTACACACAACTTAACATAATTTACTCCTGAAGTAGACTGCGATACTCTTCCCCCGCGATCTCTCGTTGAACAGTTTTTTAGGCATATCACCAGTTGCAGTTCCTTTCATCAGTACGCACATCGGAACAACTTTGTAGACATGGTCAATGTAGGTAGAACACTTTTCTGGGGTCATTTCCGTCCTCCAGAATCGCACAACACACTCCTGCAAATCATGTTTTGTCCTTGGGGCTTCCCTAGCAACACATCTCTTTAACTCGTTCCATACCATTTTAATGGGGTTGAGGTCAGGGCTCTCTGCAATAAAAAAATTATTATCAGTAAAAAGATAAATTGTAATATTGATGAAAATGACAAAGTGAATCATAGATAAATAAGACAATTCAGTTATCATTTAATTTATCATTTAACTTATTGAATACTGAAACATTGCTGAACATTGCTGAAAGAAAATTTTAATAATGACGTCTTTAAGATTAAATTACAAAAATTAGATAAATACCTGCTGGCCATTCATCCCACCAATTGATCTGGTTATCATTCATAAACTTCCTGGAGATCTTGGATGTATGTTTGGGATCGTTGTCTTGCTGAAATCTGTGAGGTTCAGTACCAAAGTTCGACTGAATAAATGGCAAGAGAGTGTCCCGCAATATGTTCTCGATGTAAAATGTCGAATCCATTATGCCCTCAAAAAGTCTAATTTTAGAGGCCCCACATTTACTTATCACCGCCCAGATGTGGATCTTGAGTGGGTGTTTCGGCTTTGGTAGAACCGTAGCACAGGAATCTTTGAGTCGATAACTAGAGAGTTTGTTTTGGTGTAGCTGAATTGAACACTCATCTGAAAATATAACGTTGTCAAACTTGTCGTTCTCGGCAATCAAATGTTCACAGAATGCAACTCGTTTAACTTTGTTAGCGTCACGAACCATTTGTCCATATCTTGGTTTAGAATGAGTAAAACCACTTGCTGTTATGGCCCACTTTGTTGTACTCAGTCCAAAGCTTGCACCGTCTTCCTTCATCATCCAATGGATTTCCGTGCTTGATACAGTACTGTCTTTCGATATGTATTCTTTTATCAGTTCAGTGTCCCTAAGACTAATGCTCGTTGATACCACTGGGGTGTCTGGTTCATGAATATCGCCAAATAATCCAATCTGATACTTGTGTATCCAATAAGATACAGTGTCTTTGCTAACCGTGTGTCCCAAAGAACGCAGCTCTCTGTGTATTGTGGCAGTTGAGGAACCATTTCTGTGCATTTGGATAATGCGTAGTTTTACTACGTGACGAATCCGCCCCATTTTCTTCTTCGTATACTGTAAGAATGGTGTAGTTGGGGTGTTGGTATGCTGACAATCTTGAGCAAGTTACGCAATGTTACATGGGACGTACATCTGCCCCTGGTGTTACGCAATTTAGTTTTGGTTTATAGAGTTTTTTATTTGTTATCTTGACATCTTCCTAAAATAATTTCCCCCTTTTAATATAGTTTTTTTTTTTTTAAAATAGCTATTTTAAGTTTCCTGAATTCTAATTTTATTGAGAAAAAAAAATTGTTTAGGTGTAGTGATTCCATGTACCATGTGTACTGACTTTTAACCATCGCTGTCAAGTTATCAGGTAAGCCGTTTCACTTGACCAAACACGAGGGGATACGGTAGAAAAGATCGCTTGGTATCATTGATATACACAAAAGCGAGGAAATTAACTAACATTGTGTAATAGGTACAGTGGTAAATCCAATCTTAAATTTACCTTCCAACTTTTTGACAACCAATTCACTCGTAACAGATTTATCATAATGATTAAACACAACGTATAGGAAGAAGTCATTCTATTTAATCATAAGTGTTACTTGTATTTCATATTACTTCAATGTGTACATTCGCACACGTGAAAATATAAAAAAAAAATCCCGTCCCATTCGTGTATTCTCCCCTTTTTAGGTCACCTGAGTCACTCAGGTGACCTATTGCTATCCGTTTTCGTCCGTCGGCGTGCGTCGTGCGTTAACATTTGAACATTTTCAGCTTCTTCTCTGAAACCGCTCAACCAATTTCAACCAAATTTGGCATATAACATCTATGGGTGAAGGGGGACAAAATTTGTGAATTTCATGGTCCCTGCCCCCCTGGGGCCTGAGGGGTGGGGCAAAAACCACTAAAATTAATGCAATCTTTAAAAATCTTCTTCTTTACTCCTGGACATCAAGCAGTCAAACTGTTAGCATGATTGTAATAAGCATTGAGCCCTCTACCAAAATTGTGAAATTCATGGCCCCAGGGTAAGGGGTTCTGGGGATAGGGTGGGGCTATATAGATCATATAGTAAAAGTGCATTATTTCTTCAAAAATCTTCTTCTCTGCTCCTGGGTATAAAATAAACTAACTAAGTACACAGTTATGATAAGCAAGAATGCCCCTTCTAAAATTGTGAATTTCATGGCCCCTGGGTCAGGGGTTCTGGTGAAAGGGGGGGGGGGGCTCTATTGATTATATAGTGAAAATGCATTATTTCTTTGAAAATCTTCTTCTCTGCTTATGGGTATGAAATAAACTAACTAAGTACATAGTTATGATGAGCAAGAGTGCCTCTTCAGAAATTTTGAATTTCATTGCCCCTGGGTCAGGGGTTTTGGTGAAGGGGGGGGGGTTATTGATTATATAGTGAAAATGCATTATTTCTTTGAATATCTTCTTCTCTGCTTATGGGTATTAAAGAAATTAACTAAAAACATAGTTATGATGAGCAAGAGTGCCTCTTCAGAAATTGTGAATTTCATGGCCCCTGAATCAGGGGTTCTGCTGTTAGGGTGGGGCTCTATTGATTATATAGTGAAAATGCATTAATTCATTGAAAATCTTCTTCTCTGCTCCTGGATATTAAATAAACTAACTAAGTACATAGTTAGGATGAGCAAGAGTGCCTCTTCCAAAATTGTGAATTTCATGGCCCCTGGGTCAGGGGTTCTGGTGTTAGGGCGGGACTCTATTGATTATATAGTGAAAATGCATTAATCCTTTGAAAATCTTCTTCTCTGCTCCTGGGTATTAAGTTCAGTAACTAAGTACATAGTTATGATGAGCAAGAGTGCCTCTTTCAAAATTGTGAATTTCATGGCCCCTGGGTCAGGGGTTCTGGTGTTAGGGTGGGGCTCTATTGATTATATAGTGAAAATGCATTAATTCTTTGAAAATCTTCTTCTGTACTCCTGGGTATTATTGAAACACATTAAATACATAGTTATGATAATCAAGGATGCCTCTTTCAAAATTGTGAAATTCGTGGCCCCTGGATCAGGGGTTCTGGTGTTAGGGCGGGGCTCTATTGATTATGAAGTGAAAATGTTTTAATTCTTTAAAAATCTTTTTCTCAGCACCTGGGTATTATTTAAACAAACTAAGTACATTGTTATGATAAGCAAGGATGCCTCTTCCAAAATTGTGAAATTCATGGCCCCGGGGACAGGAGTTTTGGTGCTAGGGCGGGGCTATATAGATCCTATAGTGAAGGTGAATTATTTCTTTGAAAATCTTCTTCTCTGCCCCTGGGTATTACTTAAACAGACTAAAGTACATTGTTATGATACACAAGGATGCCTCTTCCAAAATTGTGAATTTTATGACCCCGGGTTTAAGGGTTCTGGTGAGGGGGAAGGGGGGGGGGGGCTTCTATTGATTATAAAGTGAAAAAGCAAAATTTCTTTGAAAATATTCTTTTCTTCTTCTGGTTAAAAAAGCAAAGAAGCTAAGTGTATAGTTATGATGAGCAAGTGTGCTTCTTCCAGAGTAGTAAATTTCATGACCCCTGGGTCAGATGTGCTGGTGTGAGGGTGGGGCTCTTGATAATTTAGTGAAAATGCATTAATTCTATTAAATAATCCTGTTTGCTCCTTAGTGTTAAGCAGATAAACAAAGTGATGATGAGCAAACATATGGTCCCAGGGTCAGAAGCTCTGGTGTTTTGGGGGTGGGGGGTTGGGGGTTGGGGCTCTATTGATAATATAGTGAATCTGTAGTAAAAATGCATTATTTATTTAAAAATCTTCTCCGCACCTGGGCATATCTGAGGCAAACAGAGTAAAAGTTCTTATAAGGAAGGGAATTTTTACCAGATTTTTGAACATCTGGACCATTTGGTCAAGTGTTCTGGTCCTGGCCAGGGCTCTATTAGTTTGTATTCTACTGAGAGGAGTTATTCCCCTTTGCCATTTACTTTTGATAATTAATCACTGTAAATAATGTACTTGAAAGGTAAATAGAACAAGAGAATTATGCAAAAACTTTTATTGTATAATACAAAAAGTACTTTCATAGTTTTAATGATCAGATAGACTTGTAAGTAGTAGATAAATAAAAATGAGACAAAAATTACTTGTCTTATTAAATATTCATCAAAGACCAAGAGATGCCAATGTAAGAGATTTCAACAAAGGATTAAAATAGTACAGAAGCATTGATAATTTGTTAATATACTGTATAGTGATAGTGATAAAATGGGGAACAGATTAGAACCTAATTTATGAACTGTTAATGAATATTAAGACCAATTATTTTGTTGATCATGATCACCCTATTTTTCTTGCTTTTGGGCAACAAAGCTTCACCTTTCAGTTCATTTAATACTCTATGCATCCTTGAAATTGTTGTATCATACTCAGGTGACCGTTAAGGCCCTTGGGCCTCTTGTTTAATACAGGAGTTTAATTAGGAAGATTTTTACGATTATAAACATAATGTTTACTATATTTCAAATAAACTTCATTTTACACATATACAAAATTAATTCACAAATAGTTCTTACATGTATCTAATTAATTTCAGCAATATAAAATCCTGGGAAATCCAACCCCCTTCACTTGAACAGACTAAAGTCCAGACATAAAAATAAATAAATAAATAAAATAAATTACACATAAATTCGAGTTTGGTGTAATACGTTGTATAATTTATCATGATTATCGATATTGTAAGATATTGTAAAGAATATTTTTAACAACTGTTAACAACACATATTGCAAGCTATTCGTAGGAAATGTGAGAAACTTATGATTTAAAGTATGAATAGTAATAATTGTTTTTAATAAAAATATTGTAGACTAAATTTTTATTCCATTTCAGGAGAAATCTGGAAAGCCTATAGCAACCATCATTGCTGATGGATCCCCACCTGATGTTTCCGTCACGGCGCAACCGACAGTTAGCAGCCACAATGCGCTTGTGACTCAGACAGAGCCAAAAGAAACTCCGACCACATCGACGGGCACGCCATCCAACTCCTGTGCGATTCCGAGCCTACAGGGAATCTACAGGGGAAGAGAGCATGCACTCGGCCCTAATGTGCATGATGAAGAAGATGAATGATATGCAACAGATAATAGACATTTCAAATAAAAAGGTTGATGCTTCCAATCGTCGAAGTGCGGCTTATGAGGCCCCTCTGAAGACTCTCCTAGGGAACACTAACATTCTGATTGACATTGGCAGAAACTCCGAGCGTGAAAGACCACAGGAAACACCGACTGTGACAAGTGAACCAACCAGTGATGATAATCTACATGTCAGTGATATTCCAGAGGAATACAAATTAGAAGACAGCGAACTCCGACAGATCGTGAGAGATTCCAGAAACGCTGGGAACTTTGCTGTCATCCTATCCAGGAGATTGTGGCCAGAGCTCTTTGGAGAAGGGAATCTGTGTTTCCAGTATAACTGGTATGGCGGTGGAAAACACAACAAAAGGGAATTGGACCCCGTGAGGAAGACAGTTGTTCGAAAATATGTGTGTTTCTTTTATCCTGAGGTTGCCAGTGATGATGCGTGGAAAGAGCATATTGTTTCTAGAGTTAACGAGTCACTTCGAAGGAACGACAAAAGATGCAAGAAGGTCAATGCTTTAAGTGACATTTCCGTCTGTGACATTTTCATCCCTCCCCTGGAGCCCACGTGTGAGGATGATGTATTTACTTTCACGGAATAGACTTTGTGCTTACCTTGGGATGAATTACTGACATTATATGAAACTTGTGTGATTTGGCATTGTTTCTTATGCTAGTTGTGTTTACAGTGGTCAACTTTTAAATTGACGAGACTGTTATAATCTTTTGAATATAATGTTAAATATCTGCATGTTCAATTGTATGAGTTGTTCTGTAATTCATAAGAAGATAAACTGTATGTTTCTATTGCTTGTCTTCTTAGAAAATAAAAAAAAGAACAAAAAATTTGTTTTATAACTTATTGAAAAAGGACAAGTAAGAGATATATGAAGTGATTTTTAAGGTCAGAGGTTTTGAAGTAAATACTGATTGTCTGTGTATATTAGAACAGGAAGTATTACATAACGCTCCAGGGTCTGCTAAAGGACAAGATAGGCTAAGACCCCATTTGGCCCCTGGTTTGGGGTGTCTTTTGGAACGATGCAACAGTTAATCAATAGAAACCTGTTGCTACCCCTGCCACAAAATGAGTATTGGTTCTAAGTTATGGGTTACACAGAGGTCGCAGGAAGGTCAGAAAATATGTCAATTTCCGAATTTTCTCATTTTTATGCAAATTTTCATCGATTTTACAGCACATTTTGTTTCAGAAAACATAGAGCACAAGCTTGCCTATCTACCAAATTTATATATTTCATACACTAGTATTAGATGCATCTTATGTATAAAAATCTCAGATAGGCAAGCTTGTGCTCCATGTTTCTCGAAGTGAAAAGTATCTCAAATTTGACGAAATTTCACCAGAATTGAGGAAATTCAGGAAAATGTCCTACTTCTGCAACCTCTTGTGGCCTCCGTGTAAGCTTTGAATCAAAATTAGTGCTGGTTTTAAAACAAGCATCATTTTAAGTTTTTATCTACAAACTATCACAATTTTAACTGTGTTCTGATTTTTACATCATATAAGGGGCTAGATTCGGCCTTTACCATACCTTGTCCTTTGCGCCTGAGTACCTGAGTAACGGTACCTGGTCAGTTGTGTGCGATCGACCGAGAAGTATACTCCATACTTTCAATTAACAAAGAGTTACTCTACAATTACTGGATAAAGAAAGGGGCACCTGAGAGAACTGTACATTTGAATTTTATGTGATTAATTTGAAAAACAAAATGGCAACATCTTCAATATTTTTTTGAAAAAAAACACACGTCATTTTGCTATATGACTAAAGACATTTCTGAATTGAGATGCACGAATTCTAGTACAACATTTTGTTCACCTAACATGATCTTTAATACTGATATTTAAGCAGAGGAAAAATAGTCTAGAAAATGGACCGCACAAGCTGATCGAGGAAACTGCATTTTGATGCAATTTCAATTTTGAAACGATGAAAAATATCTAAGATTGAAATGAATTAGTTAAGAATTACAAGATTGATTTTTTTTTAAATATAAAAACAGATGGATTAAAACTCTAAATGAGCTGACATATTTAATCCAAATTTCAGAGCAGATCGACAAACAATATTTAGCTATTACATGATGCATACTTCTAGATAAACGTGTCATTACTTTAGGGAATTACAAATGTTATAGTTCGAATATCGGTAAATAATATTGGGGAAAAATTAGTGACATTATATTTGAAATCAAAGAAAAAAATATAACGACATACATATATGTAACTTAATAGTAGTACAACATTTATACATGTACACAATATTATGCATATATTTGAAAATAATTCCAACCGTAAACTTACTTATTTTTTATAACCATTCACTCAACGTGATTATCGACAACCGTTTACAGGTAACAACACTCAAACTGCAGAATAACGGTAGCTGACCCCGCCGCGGTGTTAACACGGTCGCAGGTAGTACCACATTCAAAACCCGTGACGGTGTAACGCAGAAAGGATTAACACACCGCCGAGGGGACGCAGTCTAATACGGGATCTGCGTTGCCTGTACTGTATGTATTTAATTTGTTTCAATAATACCCAGGAGTAGAGAAGATTTTCAAATAAATAATGCAAATTTACTATAAGATCTATAAAAAGCCCTGCCCTAGCACCAGAACCCCTGACCCTGGGGCCATGAAATTCACAATTTTGGTAGAGTCACCCTTGCTTATCACAACAATGTATTTAATTTGTTCATAATAATACCAAGGAGTAGAGAAGAAGATTTTCAAAGAAATAATGAACTTTTACTGTACGATCTATATAGCCCTGCCCTTACACCAGAACCCCTGACCCTGGGGCCATGAATTTCACAATTTTGGTAAAGGGCTCAATGCTTATTACAATCATGCCAACAGTTTGACTGCTTGATGTCCAGGAGTAAAGAAAATTTTTAGAGATTGCATTAATTTTGATGGTTTTGGCCCCACCCCTCAGGCTCCTGGGGGGCAGGGGCAACGAATATCATAAATTTTGTTCCCCTTCACACATAGATGCAATATGCCAAAATTGGTTGAAATTGGTTCACTGGTTCCAGAGAAGAAGCTGAAAATGTTCAAAAGTTTACGACTGACGAACGATAATGCCGCACGACAATGGATGAAAAGAGATAGCAATAGGTCACCTGAGTAACTCAGGTGACCTAAAAAGAAAAATCAAAGTACTGAAAGTACTCATGGGAGTTGAACATTGGGTAAATTCAGTAAGAAGTGACATCACTAGGAGTCGGGGTCTAGTGATTGAATGTGATAACAAGATTTTAGATACAAATCAACTGTTGCAAATTTTCATAGTGTTACAACATCAAACTTGAGAAATAGTTTCAAAAGAATTAAAATAACAAAAGACCCATGGGTCACAACACTCAACTGAGTAACTTTAACCCTGCTATTCTTTTTCAGTTTTTCAAAAGATTTTCCCCTTTATATTCCAGTAAAAAAATGTCAGCCCATATTATGGCCCAAACCTAACTCAAAGGGATCTATGAATGCACATAACATAGAGATGCTATAAAATCAATTTGATAAACAATGCCTTGCAGTAATCCTATATAAGAATCTTTCCCTGTATATATGCATTCAAATAAATCCCAGTTGTAGCCAATTCTAACCCAGAATCTATAATGTGAAAAAAAATTGAATCCACACAACTTAGAAATGTTTGCATACTGATGGTTTCTATTCTGAATCTTGGGAAGAGTTAAATTTCTTTTTTCTAAAATAGTCCCTGTAAATTTTGGTGCATTGTTGTAGCCCCACCCTACCCCTGGGGACCATGAATTGAATAATTTAGAATCTGCATTATGTCAGAAAGCTTGAACATAAGTTTCATATTTTCTAGTCCAGTTCTTCTTAATAGAAAGGTTTTGAAAGATTTGTTCATACATAGTCAAATGAAAAACTCTGATCTACCGTGGCCTCGTTCTACTGCCAGGGACCATGTTTTGAAGAACTTAGAATCTACATTATGTCTGCAAGCTTTCATGACAACGGAAAATGTGTGATCAGAAAAGGGGGACTTGAATTTTAAACTACCTGATGATGCTTCCATATCAATATAACATATGGCTTTGCTGTTCTTGAGCATAAGATTTTTTCCTATATATTCATTTGTAAAAATTTAATCCCCAGTTGTGGCCACACCCTTGCCCTGGGGGCCTTCATTTGAACAAATTTGATTCTACTCTACTTAAGGATGCCTCCATATTAATATGACTAATCTTTATGGCTTTTCTGTTCTTGAGAAAAAGATTTTTCCCATATATTTCTACGTAAAACTTTGATCCCCCATTGTGGCCCCATCCCACCCCCGGGGATGACGTCAGCAAACCCGTGACCTACGTTAAATATAAGGTACTTGTATATCTACAAGGAAAGTTTTTGGTTATTCAAATACAATCCATTGTGATAAATATCATCAACAAAGTCTGATGTGAAAGTTGATATTTTTGCACACTGATTTGTTAGCTCCAAAAATACCTATCTCATTGTGTGTTTATAAATATGGTATAAATAGTATGCATTTCTAGCTTTGCTCATTTACATAGATCTGTCCTGATCTGTTTTGCTCATTTATATAGATCTTTCCTGATCTATTGCCATTAATGAGTAACTTGAGTATGATTACCTATACGGTGACTTACCAAAATTTTTGAGTCCCAGGCAACAGGAAAGATAACTCTAAAAGGGAACTTCGATACCAAAGATTTTGAAATAATTTTTCTGCATCAATAAATTTTATTTGATTCAATTTCTTGTTGTAAATTAATTTATTGATAATTCCTCCATACTATCAGGAGTCTTCCTTAATTTAATCTCCATGAACTTTAGAGAAAATGAGTTTTATTAATTTTTTTTAACTACAATTAATTTCTTTAAAAAACATGTTGACTGATGAAACTAAAATTTTTGTGGTTGTTTTTTGAGCTTAATTATATAAGAGGAAAAAGCTAAATTTGTTGTGCTACAAATCAAATCTCAATGGAAAAAAATCTTGAAACTTTGACATTTAATTTTTTAAAAACTTATGACCTTTAATTTAAAAAAAAAAATTGAGTAAGTAATATTTTGATTCCTGGCCTGATTGTAAAGGCTGGTTGATATGCTTGTTAAAAGTAATGCTCACTTATATGAGAACATAGAATGGGGGTGTGTGGAGGACCCTTAAACTTAACACTTGCCCGCAGGCCATATGTGAGTAAAAGTTGGTGTGGGCTAGTAAATTTCAAAACTTGTTCAACCGCATGACAAATGAAAATTTCAGTAAACAAAATTCAATCAAGATTATTCCATCAGGTTTGTTATTCTAGAAATTAATATGACCAAAACGCTTAAGGAGGTTCGATCCTGTGCTTTTGAGTCGATTTTTGTCTAGACCTTTATTTTTAAATTCTGCATCGTATTTAAGTTCTTACATTAAATTTGGATTCTACAATACAAATTAAACTATACTGAAGGAAAAAACCAAGATTAAATTCCATACAAATAGGATTAAGCTGGGAACTATATTTTGTGGCGGAAAGTTTTTTTTTTTTAGAAGAAAATGCATACATGCCAACTTTCCTGATTTAGGCGGGATCTTCCGATTTTACCCCTCGATCCTGATCGGGAAAGTAAAAATAACCCTCAAATCCTGATTTGACAATTTTCCGACCAAAATTTCTGATTTGAAGAGTTTGAAAGTGGGATAATCATGAAATCTCGTATTATTTACCAATGAAATCTCACGAAATCATCACCCTTAAGTTGCGTGTCATGGCCGATTGGGAATGATTACCTATGTGTACTGTGGTGTACTGTGATGTTTGTTTAGTCAATTATGAGCATGTATGATGTTTTGATAGTAATTAATATTAATGAGGAGTATGGGGGAGATCAATCGGAATCCTCACTTTTTGATTCACCATGGGTGCAACACCCCCACAAAAGAAGAGTAAAGCAGCATCGAAATACTTGGGAAAGTGGGAGGTTGATGCTAGAATTACAAGATGGCTGGCGAAGTCAAAGCAAGGACAGTCTCATGCATACTGCAGAATCTGCAACAGAGACTTCAAGGTTGACCATGGTAGTCTGAATGAGGTGACGAAGCATATAAACAAATCTCTGCACCAGAGTACTTTGAAGTCACAGAATTCAACACCATCTCCCAGAAACTTCTTCACGAGTTCAAAACTCAACCAAGATAAGGGTAAGTTGACAGAAATGTTTAACTCTATGATAATGAACACTTTTCTCTGTTATACGTGTTCAACATTAATGTAAGATAACTTACAATTTTAATGGTTACAAACTTGCATCAATAACAAAGGACTAAGTACAAGTTACATGCATTGTTAGTATCATTTAATTAAAAAGTAATTTCTTTGTTGTAGATGTGAAACGTGCTGAGGTTTTGTTTGCTAACTTTGTGGCACAGTGTAACCTCCCTTTCATTGTGGCAGATTGCTTTACTAGGCTTTGTAAGATGATGTTTCTGGACAGCAAAATTGCCTCTAAGTTTCCCTGTGGGAGGACAAAGACATCACAGATAGTAAAGCAATCACTGGCACCAAAACTGCACGGGGAGGTCGTTCAGCAACTCCAGACTAATCCATTTTCCTTAGCAATCAATGAGAGTAATGACAGAAATTGCGACAAGAGTTTGGCCATCCTTGTGCGATACTTTAACGACCAGTCTCAGACCAGGTTCCTTGCAATGCCAGTGTGCAATACTGGGAATGCAGCCAACATTTTTGATCATATACAGCAGGGGTTTGTGCAAGTCCACTCTTCAATCATAATTTGTTAATAGATTTCAATTTTTTTAACATTAATAAGCTAGAAATGAAAATTATTTTTTCATATATAAAATTTAATGTTTTCTTTTTGTTTTACTCAAAGTTGTCTTATAATTGCAGTGACAATGCCATTCCTTGGTTCAACCTTGTATCATTCATGGCAGATAACTGCAGTGTCATGACAGGGAAGCACAACCCTATGGTTACCAGGATCAAGGAGAAGGCACCATTTGTGTTTGACTTTGGTTGTGTGATGTGTCATCTAACCAACTTGTGCACCCTAGCTGGAGTCAAGGCCCTTGCCCTGCCAGTTGAAGACCCCCTTGTTGAGGTCTATTTTCACTTCTATCACAGGTATTTTATTTCAATAATAATAATAATGATAATGCTTTACTAAGTAAAGGGTTATTGTGCTTGTATTTTTTTTTAAATTTTGTTTTCTTTAATCTTTTATGGTACCAATAACAATTCCTTTTTATTTAGTTCCAACAGAAAAGAGAAGTATAGGGACTTCATGGAATTCACTGACACCGAGCCTTTGAAGATCTTGAAGCAATCAGGTACAAGATGGCTGAGCTTAGAGAAATGTGTTGGTCATCTTCTTCACCATTGGCCTGCCCTGAAGAGTTACTTCAGTTCCCATGGCGATGTTGAGAAACCAGGACAGGTGAAGAGATGTGCAGCTTATCTTAATGACCATGAGATGTATATGTCCTTTAGCTTTGCATCCACTAAACGAGTTCAACACCATTTTTCAGGTTAAATTTCATAATAAGAATGTATGAATGTATCATGTAAGTATTGAAGGTATTTTTGATCTTTTGATTATAGTAATGACTACAAATTAACTTTTCTTTTAAAAATGCCTATTGAGGACATTAATTTCAAAACATTGTTGTCTTTTGTTCCAGACTGATGAAGCTAAGATTGGGTACTTGAAGGAGGAGATGTTGACTCTGCTGAGGAGGTTCATGGGGAAGTTTCTTAAGACAAAGATCATACAGTCTACAGAGGACCTCACAGCTGTGCCATTCGAAGACAAGTAACTCCCAGCTGAATGACAACATCTTTGCCATTGGAGTAATGACAAGAGCATACATGGTAAACCAAATGAGGATGAAATTCAACCATCATCACTTCAGAGGTTTTTAATGTATGTATTTCAGAATCTTTGTTTAATACTTGTTTTATTTTTAACTTGAGATTTCTTAACAAGAGGCCCAAGGGCCTTAACGGTCACCTGAGTACAATACACAATTTAGAGGATCAATAAACTGATAAATGAAGCTTTGTTGCCCAAAAGCAAGAAAAATAGTACGATTAGCATCAACAAAATAATTGGTCTAGTATCTTTCTGTCCCCCATTTAACACTACTACCATGCAGACTATTTAACAAAATGTCCATTTTTTAACCCATATTATTACTTCTCACATTGGCCTCCCTTGGCCTTTGAAGAACATTTAAAAAGGTAAGTTATTTTTGTCTCATTTTCATTCATCTATTATTTCTAAGTCTACCTGATCATTAAAACTATGAAAGTACTTTTTGTATTATACAATAAAAATTCTTGCATAATTCTCTTATTCTATTAACCTTTCAAATACATTATTTACAGTGATTAATTATCAAAGGTGAATGGCAAAGGGGAATAACTTTGCTCAGCAGAATACAAGTTAATAGAGCCCTGGCCAGGACCAGAGCACTTGACTAAATGGTCCAGGTGTTCAAAATTCTGATAAAAATACCTTTGCATATTAAAACTTCTACTCTGTTTGCCTCGAATATGCCCAGAAGCATAGAAGATTTTCAAAGAAATGCATTTTCACTATATTATTAAATAAATGAAGCCCCATCCTTACACCAGAACATTTGACCCAGGGGCCATGAACTCACAATTCTGGAAGAAGCACCCTTGCTCATCATAACTATACACTTGTTTCTTTGCTTTATAGCCAGTAGTAGAAAAAAATATATTGAAAGAAATTATGCATTTTCACTATATAATCAATAGAGTCCCCCCACCCCCCTCTTCACCAGAACCCCTGACCCAGGGACCATGAATTTCACAATTTTGGAAGAGGCATTCTTCCTTATCATAACCATGCACTTCCTTTGTTTGAATAATACCAAGGAGCAGAGAAGAAGATTTAAAAAGAATTTATGCATTTTCCCTACATAATTAATAGAGCCCCGCCCTAACACCAGAATTCTTGACCCAGGGGCCATGAAATTCACAATTTTGGAAGAGGCAACCATGCTCATTATAACTCATTGTCACTACTGTGGAATCATCATTGTTCGTGGGGGATCAATGTTCGTGGATTTCGTGGGTCACCCTTACCCACGAATTTACATCCCCACGAAGAATTTTTTGTCAACGTACTGATGAATTAAATCTACCAAATAAACGAGCTACCCACGAAATTACATGCCCACGAACCAATAAAATTTTGCTTGCCCACGAACATTGACCCCCACGAATTTAAATGATTCCACAGTATGTACTTAGTTTATTTAATATCCAGGGGCATAGAAGAAGATTTTCAAAGAATTAATGCAATTTTACTATAAAATCAATAGAGCACGCCCTAACACCTAAACCCCTGATCCAGGAGCCATGAAATTCACAATTTCTGAAAAGGCAGCCATGCTCATCATAACTATGTTCTTAGTTAGCTTATTTAATATCCAGGCACAGAGAAGATTTTCAAAGAATTAATGCATTTTCACTATTTAGTCAATCAATAGAGCCCCGCCCTAACACCAGAACCCCTGACCCTGGGGCCATGAAATTCACAATTTTGGAAGAGCGATCTTGCTAATCATAACTTTGTACTTAGTTACTTTATTTAATACCCTGGGGTCTGTTTCACCAAAAGTTGTAAATTTAAGACCTAACTTAGGTGTACTTCCGGGGCTTACGCCAAAATTTAGTTGGGCGATATTTGCGTTTCACGATGTAGCATAAGTCTAGCTGTAAACAACACGCTTAGTCTCAGGACTAAGTTCTTAACAACGCTGCATTGCACATGTGCAAAAAACATACGTATCCTGTACAATGTAACATACACTGATACAGTGTTGTTCTACATACATTGTACACAATACGGTCACATATACATTAATGTAAATAAAAAATTACATGAATTTTTAGGGACCTTGTAGAAAACATGCATCTTAAATCTACTTATTAAAAAATGTTAACTACTTACAACATGCCATCTGATAAAACTTCAAATTTAAAGGTCTAAGAAAAGAAGAGGGAATATTTGACATCACTGAGAGAGTACCATACAGCAAATGGAAGCAGGTCGCAGAATATTAAAGTCGGTGACATTGTCCAAATCCATGAGGAGAAACCTCGGATCATGTGGAAACTAGCTGTCGTGGAGGAACTCATACAGGGGAGGGACGGATTCGTCAGAGCTGCCACTTTACGGACCAAAATTGGTCTATTGGTAAGTCCATTTTTGGTCTGTAAAGTGGCAGCTCTGACGAATCCATCTCTCCCCGGTATGAGTTCCTGTAAATGTTCTTGTAAATGTATTTGTTTTGGAATATTAATATCCCCCACCTCTCCCCCTCATTTTTGATATACAGAGAGAGAGAGAGAGAGAAAGAAAGAGAGAGAATCTGTTACAATTTTATGTACTTATTAATATATTTAACTGGGCTAATGTGGACTACTAAATTATTTAGAATCGATAAAATAATACAAAATATGCGACATCATGAGAAAATAAAGACTTCTTCTTTTATTTCTTCTATGACATTACCTTGTACACCATTCCATTTGTTCCTAAAAATTGTAGTATTTATTTTTTGAAAATGCGGATTCTTTTTATTTTTCCCGATAAAAAAGGCAAGTATCATCGATATTCATTTTGAAATTTTCAGAAATTTATCTTTCATTGTTTAAACATTAATATATTGTCTTACATTGTAAAATTACAGTCATTTCCGAGTCAAGTTTCTCCGACAGCTGATTCTCAGAATCTTTCGAGTGACCTTGTTGCCCCTAGTCGCTAAGGTAAAATCCTCTCTAATTTGTATTCAATATCAGGATATATTGACTTTCAAGTATATTTACATGTACATCAACTGAAATCTTTTTCGTCTTTTGAACGTTAACAACTTTTTGTGGACGCAGGTGCGGGTCCATGATCTTTTTTTCAAAGGAGAGAGGGGAGGGGGGCAGAATCATCTGTAAACAAAAATTCCATCTGAGAAACTTGTTGACAATCTAAAGATCGTAATTTTCTTTCCCAAACCTGAAAATCTTCAGGGGGGGTGGGGGGGGGGGTGGGGTCCTTCCCTTCAATTCCTAAACTTCATAAATATGGCTCTTCCTACCAACATACTAACTTAATTCTTTAAAAGGGGTCCAGGGTCATTTTCATTTTAACTTACTTTAGATACATAAATAACTCTGCAAATTACTGCGAAGAGGACTGGACCCCCTCCCTGACCCCCCTCTAGATCCACACATGTGGACTTGGAGTAAATAAGAGATGGAGTTTTCAAACACAATAATTTTTTTAAAAAGCCTACTTGGTTTTATGATGAGATAAAATATTGTTTTTTTTTTAAATATAGCTATTAACCATGCAAAACTAAAGAAGATAACTGTGCTTTTGTGGAAAAAATACTTTTCCCTCCCCCCCCAAAAATATGCTTTGAAAAATAGCTTTTTTTTTCAAAATAGACATTTTTAATTTTTTTTTTCAGCGAATGACACAAAATGTATATCATGTAGTCGATTTACAATAGCCCCTCATACTCAAAATAAAACAATCAAATGTGTACAAATGCACACGCAGGATTGACAGAAATTCAGAGATGGTGTTAAATTGAATCCCTAATAAGGCAATATGTTATGAAGAAATTTATTAAAGTAAGTAATGTAAATACTGCATGTCAACTACCTTCCCAAGTGGGTGTAGCCCCCCTCCCCAATTTCTGTTCCCCCAAATCTTTATAGTTTGTGAAATTAAATAATGCATTGTTTGTATTAAAAAGACCTCTTAGAACCATAATTCTTCTTAAGGAGTAAGAATCAGTAAAGTCTCTTTATTTTATGTTTACGTCCGAATGTACGCCCACCCATGAGTAGACGTAAAATTTTAGTCTAACTTTAGTCCGGTGTAAGGATACGCTATTTAATAAAAGGCAAATCTTTATGCTAGTCCCGACTTTATGCCGGCGTAGTGCTATGACTGGGCGTATGACCTTTGATGAAACGGGCCCAAGGAGCAGAGAAGAAGATTTCAAAAGAATTAATACATTTTCACTATATAGTCAATAGAGCCCCACCCTAACACCAGAACCCCTGACCCTGGGGCCATCAATTTCACAATTTTGGAAGAGGCACTCTTGCTCATCATAACTATATACTTGGTTGGTTTATTTAACACCCAGGAGCAGAGAAGATTTTCAAAGAATTGATGCATTTTGACTATATAGTCAATAAAGCCCCACCCTAACACCAGAACCCCTGAC
The DNA here is from genome assembly GCF_033153115.1 of Saccostrea echinata. NCBI lineage: Eukaryota > Metazoa > Mollusca > Bivalvia > Ostreida > Ostreidae > Saccostrea > Saccostrea echinata. The sequence goes on from NW_026889791.1 coordinate 6,453,473, forward strand.
CCTGGGGCCATCAATTTCACAATTTTGGAAGAGGCACTCTTGCTCTTTATAACTATGTACAGTAAAACTTGTTGAATCCGGATGTTGTGCATTCCGGCATGTTGTTCAATCCAGCGTAATATTTTAGTCCCTTGTATTTTCTTTATAATTTATGTTTAATAAATGTTAATGATCTATCCTGTATCGACATTTTAGATTTTACCAAACGTGATAAAAAACATCATTAATGGCTCAAGTAAGGCGAGGAAACTTGCAAAAGAACGAGTGATAGTGATGGTTGCATGTAGCATGTCTGTAGATAAACTTGGAGACTTGTTCATGATCTCCTTTCTACTTTCGTTTTGCGTGCACAACATGCATTACTTCCCTTTGTGTCGCTAGTTTACAACAACCATAACGACAGAAGATTTTAGTCCAATATTCATTATAACATTTGAAATTGACAAATACAGTGTCTAAATATTCAAACATATTAATTTTAAAAGTAAGAAATTAAGTAGGAATCTGTCCCTAACAAAATAATATTTACAGCTACGATGAAGTTTTGGAGTGTGTTTAAAACATTAAATGATTTTCAAATTTAATAAATGACCAAGAGATATTATATTTCGTTACTGAATAAAAAACTTACACAGAAATGAAAATTCTGAAGAACAAACAGAGTTCAAAACAAACTAAATGGATGATTTTTGCAAGTGAAACGTAAAAAATGACACATTTGATCAAGGATTTATTTACCACTCTTTGTTTAATTATATCTAGATGTAATTTTTAACTTGCCTTAACGGTTCAATTTTCTCCAATCCAGATGTTGTCTAATCTGGCCAAAAATTTTGGAATCACTGGTTACCGGATTAGACAAGTTTTACTGTACTTATTTAGTTAGTTTATTTAATACCCAGGAGCAGAGAAGAAGATTTTCAGAGAAATAATGCAATTTCACTATATGATCTATATAGCCCCACCCTAGCACCAGAACCCCTGACCGTGGGGCCATGAATTTCACAATTTTGGTAGAGGGCTCAATGCTTATTACAATGATTCCAACAGTTTTACTGCTTGATGTCCAGGAGTAAAGAAGAAGATTTTTAAAGATTGCATTATTTTTGGTGGTTTTAGCTGCACCCCTCAGGCCCCAGGGGGGCAGAGACCATGAAATTCATAATTTTTGTTCGCCTTCACCCATAGATGCTACATGCCAAATTTGGTTGAAATTGGTTAAACGGTTTCAGAGAAGAAGCTAAAAATGTTCAAATGTTAACACACGACGCATGACGCATGCCGATGGATGAAAAACGGATAGCAATAGGTCACCTGACTCAGGTGACCTAAAAATATAATTGTTGGCCAATTATTATTCAATTGACATTTTTATATATTTTCTGTTGACTAATGATTTTTAAAAATATTTTTATAAGGTCAGTAAGAAAATTCTACCATGCAGTGACATCAAAGATGCCAGCCAGGTTTCCTTTAAAGGATGCATGTGGTGGTATCCAACCTTGGCTTCCTAAATCCAGCAAACAGGGGAGCTACCACCAACTGCCCTGACTGAGCTAGCAAAGAGATTCCCTTCCTTGGAGCCCCATGATCAGTGGGAACAACTACAAAAGGAGTTCATGGATTACCAAACAACTCCTGCCATGGACCTCCAAAGTTTTCTTGATGACACCAGAACAGATGTGTACTGGGGTAGGATCCTGGACATGAGAAATAACATCACCAAGACACCAAGGTTTCCAGTGATGGGGAAGATAGAGAGATGCTTACTGTGCCAAACTCCAATGCGGGATGTGAGCGTGTCTTCTCTAAGGTGAAGAAAATACAGAGACCTGTGCTAGTTTGGACAATAAAACCACCTGTGCTCTGCTTACCACCAAAATTAACAACATTCAGCAGTGTAAAGGACTTGCTTCAGTCAGCAAAAAAGGGCCTGTGTGTTATATAACAAAGACTGTGGTTCTTAAGTTGTGATAAACTGTGTTATGATTGTGATTGAAAGTATCTTCTGCTTTGCATATTCTTAATTGAATTTTAATTGTAACTACGTGATGTGTCAGATATCAATTGATGATGATGTCCGTTTACTTTTGTAACAGGTCATTTGCTTGAATTAAAATAGTAGATAGCTACTAGCTAGACTTAAACATTGCAGTATTGTTTTCGTGTACCATGCGTTGCTGAATATATTTTTTTTAAATTTATCATAAAATAGTTGGAAATATATATTTGCCTTTGTTGTTGAATCTGATTCAGACTTATGTTGCATTATATTTAAAAGAATGATATGAAAGAAAAGGTTGCCTTTATAAAAATAATGAAATTTACATCTTTTATAACAAATTTTTTAAGATCTTAAAATTTGATTTATTGAACTGATTTTTTGATAAGTATTTGTATATAAAATTCAATTCATAATAAAATCTTAGTTATCCAAGGTATGTTTTGTAATAATTGATTCCCTAACATATTCCTTAGTAATACTTGAAGGAAAACATGTATATTGCGAATTCGCTATACAAAGTTACGCGAATCCGTTATACGGATATAACGAATTATGGATATAGCAAATTAAATTTGCAGGTCCTCAGGACTTCACTGTAACCGAGTTTTACTGTGTAGATATTGTGCAAGGAAAGATGTTTCTTGGATAAACTTTATGATATTTACTGGAAGGTTTTGATTCAATATGTTTTGGACAAATCCTGACATCTAAAATCTTCGAATTTCAAAGACACCTGAATTTTCTGAATTTTAACAATGATGCATCCACTTATGATTGCAAGTTTGTGGAAGCATCGTTTTCAAAAACCTTGCATCCCAAATAATTTTGCTGCATCTAGTATGCAGATTCTTGCGTTAATGAGAACCCTGATTTATATATTATTCCCAACTGGTACTGTAAACCAACTTTTATTCACCTGTAAGAAATATTCACAAGTTTCTCCACCTGCTTTAACTTGTGAATATTAATCACCAGGAAACACTTATTTTTGCTGATAAAAATACAAAAACAATACATACAGTGTATTAATACAAAATTAATACATTCTGTATTTTTTAAATACTTTTTCATGTACTGTATTATTTTCAAATTTTATATCTTTTTTGTACTTTTAATTGTTCAAGATGAAAAAATACAAAAATAATATATGTGATACAAAATTAATACATGTATATTCTATATTTTTTGTATTTTAATTCTTAAAGGTGAAAAAATACAAAAATAATATATGCTAATACAAAATTAATACATTCTGTATTTTTTCCATACTTTTCTATGGACTGTATTATTTTTATACTTTGGAGAGGAAAATAGAGAAATAATACAAAAGTACAAAGTACGTTTTTACAGGTCATGTGTACCATTTCTGTTTCATTTCGAAAAAATTAAGTATATTAAAAATATATTTTTCTGTGTTTGGCTTTTAAAAAGTCTATTATTTTTTAACCTAAATTGGAACCAAGATTTAGAGGGTTCCAAATTTGGTCATTAAAAATATATTTTTTTTTGTATTATTTTAGTATTTTTTTCTCATATTATTTTGTATTCATTTTCGATATGGGCCAAGTATAAAAAAACTATTATCTTTATATGATTTTCTGAATTTTATTTTTGAAAATAAATTAGGACACAAAGAACATGTTTACCAAATAGATTTATCAATTACAGGATCTGTCTGTGCTTCAGATCTATATTTCTGTGGTCAGGAGTGCAACATATTTTTTTTAAAGATTCAAGTTGCGTGACAAAAACACTTCTATTCATGCTTAGAAGAATTCATTAATTAATTATGATCATTTTGTATAATTTAAGGATGACGGACCTAATTCGAAATTTCGCGCCACTGCGCAGAAAACTGCGCATATGCCTTGAATTAGATTGACGTAACTATGTATCGCAAAAGATAAAAAGAATATACATTTAAATTCTTTTGAAGAGTTTTAAACGTTTCCTCTCAATTCCAGAATATTGTAAACATTTCGATTTATATTCATTTATTGATTCTATAAATAAATTATTTTTTACGACATTTACCGAAAGCGCATATCAAAAATAGCCTGGTCCCCTGGCTCATCCTTGCCAAGGTACACGAAGCAAAACAGGGTCAGGGAACCAGGCTAGGTGTACAAAAACACATACGTATGATGTTAATAAGAATTAAAAAACGACGAGAGAACGGTTTATGTACACTACGGCCAAATTGTACGATCCTCGAGCTCCCATTCTTGGTTCTGTGAGCAGACTCTGAACGGTAACCGTGGCTTGAGACGATGATTATGAAGTTCAAGTTGATGTTTCTGACGAAGACGATAAACTGTGGTACCCGTATTATTTTTGAAGACGTTTTAAGACTCAGGGTATGTCATCGATTTGAAAGAACGATCTTTTCTGAAGAATGTCTAAGATATATTGGCATCTCATTCTGGAGTTTAACTTAATGAACATAAAAAGTTTTTAAGTGCATGTTTGTAAACATGTAAATGAAATAGAAAACACACCAAGAACCAGGAATGCCAGGACCTAAGCTAAAACTTTCTGATTGACCATGTTGACATCAACACTGAACATTTGGAACAGGTAATTAAATATAGGCCTATATATTTTTTTCAATGTTACATTTGATATTATTTGATATTATTTATTCATAAATATTAATACAGTTTTTTTCAATGCAGACAAATCTTATCAATAACTTTTTAAAAAGGATTTTGGATGCAACATAAATTGCATTAAGGACAATTCCTAATTAGGGTAGCCTAGTTTATAAGCATACTTGATTCTGATAGAATTTGACCGAGCTGAACTAAGCCAAATAAACCTGGCTACATGCTAATAGAATCAAATAACCCAGCTTATGTTGTGAGCAGTATAAATAGAAATATTGTATTTCTATGGTAAAACATAACTAAGATAGAAAGGACTGCAAATGTACAATAGTTCAATGTCTTCACCAGAGTATCTCCATCAAAAGCTTCTTGTCATAGAATATACCACTTTCAATACAAATTATCTCCAAGGACACAATGTCGAAGCCGCCTGACATACCTGAGCCTTTCAATTTTTTTTTTGCTCAGTCAGTCCTCCAGTCTTGATGCGAGTGCAATACCATCTCACAATATACATATATTATTGACTGGGTTCAAAGGAAACGTGTTAAGACGAAGGCAAACAGTTTGGTTTTAGAGGTCAACAAAACATTTTGCCTGAGTAAACAGTTAATAAATATTTTGTTACTATACCTTTTATTTTTTAAAATACATGTATCTTGTGCTGGCTTCCTTAATATAAATTTCCTATACCAGCACTTTGATGAAACTCATGATCGGTCAATTCCGTCACTGTCAAACACAAATGAATGCTAATGAGATTTAGCTGATCCTGTCCATTGTGTTATGTAACCAGTCCAATATCTCATCGGCAGGTCCAATACTAGTATCTCACTCCAAGGTCAAACATTGACTTTTTTAATGACCACTCAGTAAAATATTGGAAATGTTAGACTTTTTAAGTATAGATTTATATAGGAACTGGTCATTCCCTGTTTTACCAAAGTGCTGAATCATCAGAATCAAGTGTGCTATTATGTGCCATATTATATAAGTGAACCCTTGAATCATTTGTTTTAACTATGATAATTATATTTATCTGAATTATCTCACAAAACTGTTTCCTCCAAAATTATAAGTTGCCCTCATATCTTTTACAGTGCACAAAGCTTTGAAAAAATTAACATGATTAAACAGCTTTAAAAATGTGTATACTTGAATCACACTGATCATGCTAATTGGTCGTTATGATGCTAGCTTGTACATCACAATATTCACATGTATTTTGAATTTCAAATCTAATGATTGATTTTTTTTTAACCACAGAAAAAAATCTACAGAGATACATGTACTGAAGAAATACCTGCTGTTGAAAAAAAAAAAAACCCTAGCTAAGACATGTTTGTTTTTATTTACAAACAACATGATCAGGTAAGTTGAGTGTGTTGATACTTTTGAAAAATGAAAACATCACTCTTGTTTAAAAAGGGGATAAATGTGAAATATGTTCTTATTTGCTGTTCCCCTGTTCTTTGTTCACTGCACATGCTCATTAATCATATGCTTTATTAGGGTTTGAATATGTATTTTGACTTTGAGTATATTCATGTATTTTTTACTATCTATTTATTCACCTAACTTTGAAATGTATGATTGTACTTAATTTTAAATATTGTTTGTATCATGTAAATCCTAATTTGGTTCCCATATTGTGATTATATTTAAACTACAATATTTAATAATATGTTTTTTATTTTTTCCCTCAGAAAAAATACATAAAAGTCAAAGTTTTGGACAATGAAAAAAATCATCATAACTAGTTACATGTGTAAACTGTATACTTGATAATGATTAAATATTTATTTATCTGAATATCACAATTATTTTTTGTGGATTTCTTTCCAGGTAGAAACAACAATATAACTCAAATTGCTGCATCTATTGGAGCACCCATCTTTAGCAGAAATTTTACTTGAATTTACAGCATTTCCATCGAGGCATCAAAGCATGAATTGATCATTGTAACTTACATGTAACATCCCTTGCAAGATTATTTAACCCTTATGAGAAATCACAAAATGCAGAGAATGACTTGAAATTTAGACCTTTGCTCAACACTAAGGCCCAGTGAGGAGTGAAGGTTCTTTAGCGTGCCAATGCCTGCTCTTACATGGGACCTCAACTTTTACTGTCTCATCCAAGACCTCCAACTTTCACTTTATTGTGCCAAGTGCTAGTGTTGCTGTTTGGGCTGGAACCCTCGACCCAAGAACCAGGAGGGAGCATTCCATAAAATGGGTGATCACAACACCCATACAGTGAAGATTCTGAATTGTTCAAATCATGACCCCCAGGGGTAGGGTGTGGCCACAATTGGGAACCTCCAAGCATAATTAAGAGATGCAATTACATGTTTTTTATAATGGCTCGTTGTGTACTCGTACATAGGAAGAACAATGAAGACGGAAAGGTGTATGTAACAAAAGTAAATGAAAACTTAGCTCAAACAATTTTCGGGAAGAGTGATTTTGTTTTTCAAATACATGAGCATGTCATAATGATTTAAAAAGTGTTAAAAGCTGTTTTTTGTACATCTTCCACAAATGTATTGTTACAGCACCAGAATACATGATTAGCCACTGGGAAAACTATTCATATAAAACAAATTGCATATTGTTGTTGTACATTTACACAGCATGTACATTATTCATTACATTTACAGATGTGGTGAAATATTTAGGTACTCTACATGTAGTTACTTGTACGGTTGGTGTGAACCAGTTTTACCAAACATGAAAACATTTCTGTTATTACTCATCAGAAAAAAATAAAACTGTAATAAAATTTTGGTTAAAAAAATTAAAGTTTGTATACCTAACAGGTAAATGAAGTGAAATCATTATAAACAAACACAAAATGTTTTTGTATATTTCAGCACATTTTGATACTGAATGGTACTTTTTCAATACTTCATAGTTACATCTTTTATACCTGTCATCATTTTTTCCTGAAGTGTGAAATACTTTATGAATAAAGTATTATATCTGTGTGTTAACTCCTTATATTCTTTACAATGAGAGCAGGCTCAGAGTAAAATAACACAGGTGCATAATTGTAAAAAATTTTTTTTAAACGTTGTAGAGTTTACTACCCATAGCATGCACATCCTGTAAAAAGACACATGAATTCTCAATTGAAATAATGTATCTTTGTAAAGATTATGGGTAGGAATTCCCAAATTACAAGCTGATGGATATTTTCTTCACTATTTACATATATCACTATCAAAAGTCTTGGAATTTGTAGATTATTATTAATTCATAAAGATAAGAAAAGAGGATACTCCTACAATTTAAATATTTATTCTACAGTTTATCATAGTTCATTAACATGATTAAGACATCAGTATGCAATCATAGATTTATATTTTGTCTTTTAAGTTGACTATTAAAGCATATTTAGTGGAAAATGAGTCTATAAGAGTAATTAAAAATGATTTTGATTATGAATGCCAAATTTTGCCATATTTCAATTTAAAACTCTTAGTCCAAAAAATACAGAACCCTGTACAAAAAGATAGTAAAGACAGTAAAATGTCGGAACAAGACAGAAACCAAAGAGTCCTATCTTGAAACAGTCCCTTAAAATTCACTTGGCCTTTTACCATCTATGCATATGTATAATTTGATAAACACTGTATAATATACATGTACATGTATTTGAGTTTAGTTTGCTCAGAAAACTTTAAACTTCTGAAATGAACAGGCTTGCAGATAATGATTTGTTACATCAGGGACCTATAGGACGCGGATCACGTAAATCATACTTTGAGACCATCCTTAGAGTATTATATGCACATAATTCACGTATATCATAATTGGACACCATCCTTAGAGTTTTTTTAAATTGGCAAACCACTTTAAATTATTATCATTATTTAGTGTTAAAGTAAATTAAAGAATAAGTACATGAAACATCAGAATTTATTTGGCCAAGGTATTTTCAATGATAATTTTTCCCCAAAATGTGCCCTACACCAGAGTTTGACATGCCCCCCTTAAAAGTTAAGGCCAATGACCCATTTATTTTTTGGCATAATTTGCTAGTAAATTGTCTTGTTTACATAATCCTTTAATATGAATAAAAATTCTATTGCAGAATTTTTTTAATGATCACTTTTATACCGTACACTGGCAATTTCCCATTACTTTCTATAGTAATTATTGGTTTCCATCACCAACTTTTGAAACGCTCCCCATTAAAAATCTACATCGATGACCATATAATTTTTTTTATTGATTTTAACTCACCAAAAGTCACTTTACCTCATATCAAAATTTAAATAAAAACTCTATTGCAGAAATGAATTAGGTCCGTCGTCGTTAATACTAAATTATTGACAGTTTTATTATTAAAATCCTTCCTTTTTCAATTTTATCAATTCAGATGTGTTTTTATCTTTTTTGTGATTTTTTAATGAGTGTTAAAAATAAACACTAAAAAATTGTCATAAAATTCAAGTAATTCCTCCTCAACTTCACTGAAACAACAGAACAAGTTCTTATGTAATTTTCACTTCACAATTCTACTTTAAAGGCCCCAATGCTTTTAGTCAGGAGTACAACAAATATGTTAGAATTATAAATCATCCAATAAGAATAAATATAAAGAAAAAATGATGAGCAGAATTTTTCTGGTAGGTTACTGTGTTTGTCCTCTAAAGGAAAATATGCTATAAAATACATATTTTCTTTTAAATATACATTTAAGCTAGTTTTTAGGTATAAATAGGGAATAATTCCAGATAAAAAAAGAATTTTAAATACTAGTTGTCATTTGTTTTAATTATGAAGTATTGGATTATAAATATTGCACAATTTCATTACCACTTGATGTTGCAAACACTTTATGAATTTTTGTGTTTTATGGTTTTGATTTTAAATTTTACTACAGTCAGGAGTGCAACAAAACTGCTTTATTATTACCAATGCTTTTTAACTATCTTTACTAAAAAATAAGTTGAAAAAATGTTTGATACTATTTGATGTTTACAACACTATGTCTATCAACAAATTACAGAAATTTTACAGTCAATTCGGGAATAGTTTTCATCATTTGACATATATTTTTAAATACATACAATTTATAAATATTACGCTTTGCAAATAATCATGTTTTAAGGTCTTAAAAATATGAAAAACCTGTCGTAAATGATGAAAAATATCAAAATGACAAATTGATTTACAAAGTAAGGATGGGTTATTGTGTGTTATAATTTTTAAAACCATGTTAAATAAAATACATATCAGATGTCAGAAGTGCAACACAATAATATAACATAGGGTCACTTCAAAATCTAGTATTCTTTGTAAGAGAACTTGTATATAAAAATTCTTTTTTGGCTTAGATTTAAAGAATTAACTTGAACAGACAAAAAAAGTGAATTTTGTTGCTTCATATTTTTTTCATATTAACCAGAATTAAAAAAATAATGTAAATTAACAGTCAAAAAGCCAATTTTTTGTCACATATACAAGAGAAGATACTCAATCAAGGTCTAGATTTAATCATTTATACCCCTTTTACCATTTTGAAGCATAAAAAAAAATTTTCTTGTGATTATGTATTTTAAAAGTCTTTTAAGGTGTAATGATATTTTCTTTTTTCAAAAGAAATTTTACTTGTAAAAATTCTGAAATTTTTTAATCTAATTGTCTATTCTATTGGATTTTAAACTAGAATGCATGTGCAATATGATGATATAAGTGAAAAATATGTTGTAAGTAGTTGAATTTTTCCAAAAAAAAAAAATCAGTTTGGTGGTCATTTCTTTTAAATTCACTCTTATGGTTCTTTTGTAAAATAGGCCCCTGAACAGCTCTTACCACTAACTGGGACTGTAAATCATCAGCAAATCTCATTACTTCCTTTACTTCTTTTGGCTGTTTATCACTACTTAACAAAGCTGGCCTACAAAAAAAAAAAAAAAAACAAAAAAACAAAAGAACAAGTTGCCATAGGATTTTACAACCACTTGGGTGTCACAAGACAATTTTCTTTACCAGCATTATGTGTTGTCTAATTTACTCCCTTGTTAAATTTGAAAACACTACAATATCTGGTTTTGATCCACCCACAATTATATGCCTTATTCTTGGTAATTTCTTTTGTAAATATTACTTTAAACAGAGGAACATCTGAAAAGTTCTGAGAATGATAAACTGCATTTGTGTTTCACTTCCTTTAATAATCTGTTCAATTGTTTCACAATTGGTATTAAAATTTTATGACCTTTGACCTTGACCCTTACGCAAGGGTCAGATATAACTAGCTCAAGTCTCAGTTTAAAGAGTTTTTTTTTTTTACATGACCTTCAACCTTGACCTTTGACCTTGTCATAAAGGTCAGAATCTTAACTCAAGAAGTGGAATGAGGAACAACTCCCATTTATAACAGGCTAAGGCTAGGTAATTTACCCCCACCCCCTCTCCTTTTCAAAAAAAACAACAAAAAACAAAACAAGACAAAACAAAACAAAAACAAGAGGCTCATGGACCACAATGCTCACCTGAGTCAAAATGGCCCTGTTGTTCTTCATCACTAGATTTTTTCTATTATACATTCCTATATTAAACTTTTATCCCTATAGAGATCCCACCCTACCCCCAGTGTCATCACTATTGTAGATGTAGTCCTACCCTACCCCTCAGGGTCACAATTTGAAAAAAAAAAACTTGAATCTACACTACCTCAAGATACTTCCATATCAATGTGACTAAAGAAAGATTTGCTGTTCTTGAGAAAAAGATTTTAGAGAATTTTTTTCCTATGCATCCAAATGTTAAATTCTGATAGTGCATTGTGGGTCCCACCCTACCCCCAGTGGTCAAGATTTGAACAAACATGAATCTACACTTCTTGAGGATGCTTCCATATCAATATGACTAGTCATAGCTCTACTGTTCTTGAGAAAAAGATTTTTGAAGATTTTTTCCTATATAATCCTTGATCCCCTCATTGGGGCCCCACCCTGAGGGTAATGATTTGAACAAACTTGAATCTATACTAGCTAAGGATGCTTCCACTTCAATATGACAAATATGGCTTTGCTGTTCTTGAGAAGAAGATTTTTTTCCTACATATTTCTATGTAAAACTTTGATCGCCCATTGTGGTCTCACCCTACCCCTTAGGGTCAAGATTGAACAAATTTGAATCTTCACTATCTGACGATGCTTCCAAATCAATATGACTAAACATGGCTCTGCTGTTGAGGAGAAGATTTTTAAAGATTTTTTTCCAAACTATTCTTATTTTAAACTTTGATCTCCTCCATTGTGGCCCAACCTTACCACCAAGGTCATCAATTGAAAAAAATTGAATCTACACTACCTGAAGATGCTTCCATATTAATATGACAAATCATGGCTTTGCTGTTCTTGAGAAGAAGCCTTTTAAAGATTTTATTTTCCTATATATTCCTAGGTAAAATTTTTATCCCTGACTGAGGCCCCATTCAACCCCCAGGGGTCATGATTTGAACAAATTTGAATCTTCACTATGTTAGGATGTTATCATATCAATAAGACTAAGAATGGCTTTGATGTTCTTGAGAAGAAAATTTTAAAGATTTTTCCATATATATTCCCATGCAAAACTTTGATCACCCATTGTGGCCCCAACCTGCCCCTAGGGGTCATAATTTGAATAAATTTGAATCTACTTTTCTGACCAAGTGGTTCTTCAGAAGAAGATTTTTAGGAGATACTACTAAATTTTCACTAATTCTTAATTATCTCCCCGTGGAGGAGGATGTGTCCCTTCATTTGAACAAACTTGAATCCCCTTCACCCAAGGATGTTTTGTGACAAGTTTGGTTGAAATTGGCACAGTGGTTCTGGAGAAGTCCAAAATGTGAAAAGTTTACAGACAGATGGATGGACAGCTAGATGGACAGACGGATAAAATGTGATCAGAAAAGCTCACTTGAACTTTCAGCTCAGGTGAGCTAAAAAAAAGAAAACCAACTAAGAAAAGAAACAACAACATGTGTTGGTGAAACACTGATGCCCCCATATGACAACTTAAGCAAAGGTTAAACTTTCTCAAATGCAAATCAAATATGTTGGTACCCAAAGTAAGGTCTTGTCTGGGTTAGTCGAACATCAAGGTCAAGGTCAAATGGTCAAAATTAATGGTGTCCAAGGAAAGGCCTTCTCACATGAAATACACAGGTGAAATATGAAAGCCGTAGCAACAATCTTTCAAAAGTTATGGCAAAGGTTAAAGTTTTTCAAAAGTAGGTCAAACTCCTAGGTCAAGGTCAATGGATTACAATTATTAGTATACAAAGGAAGGTTTTGTCACAAAGAATAGACATTTAAATATGAAAGCCACACCACCAACCTTTCAAAAGTTATGGCCAAGCTTAATGTTTTCCAAGTAGGTCAAACTCTAAGGTCAAGATCAAAGGGTCAAAGTTGTGGGTATTCAAAGGAAGGTCTTGTCATAAGGATTACATATGTGAAGTATGAAAGTCCTAGCACCAACTGTTCAAAAAGTTAAGGCCAAGGTTAAAGTTTTTAAAAAGTAGGTCAAACTCCTAGGTCAAGGTAAAAGGGTCAAAGTTGTTGGTATCCAAAGGAAGGTCTTGTCACAAGGATTACACATATGAAGTATGAAAGTCCTAGCACCAATCATTCAAAAGTTATGGCCAAGGTTAAAGTCCGGTAAAATTTTGCAAAACTGTGTCAAATTCCAAGGTCAAGATTAACAGGTCAAATATAATGGTATCCAAAGAAATGTCTTGTCACAAGGAATACACATTTGAAATGAAATGTAAATTTGAAATGAAAATGTAGAAAAGTAGAAATGTGTTTCAAACCTAGTGAATTGTGATTTTATAAAAAAGTTTAAAACTTCTATTTTAGAAGTAGCTTTCTTGAGCAAAGAGAACCTAATTTAAACCAAGTTGGTGAGACTAAGACCTCAATTGAAACAGGAAAGTATAGTGGCAAATTGATATGTTCTTGGATTGTTCTTTTAATTTACTGTTTGTTAACTCCATATTTCATTCTTTTAATTAATAGAACAATATTCCATCATTTGAACTGTTCTTGATCAGTTCAAGAACCACCATAAGTACCATACTAGAACAGTTGATCATCAACTGTTCTAGAATGGTACTAAAGTGGTTCTTAAACAGATCTGGAACAGTTCAAGTTGTATTAGTAGTGGGACATATTTAGAACTCAAGTACCAGAATGTTAAATTCTATAGTTAACCTCATGTCTCATTTAAAATACCTGAACAGTTCCAGAACATATATTTCCAGAACTGTTCAGAAACAGTACCTGTCCCTTAATCTAGAACTTGTCCAGAACTTTACCTGTATGCCTGTCCCATGGGCCACATTGCTCACCTGAGCACACTGGCTAGGAAAAAGCACAAATTGGTTCAGTATTGAAAAAGTTTAAATGGGGGGGGGGGGGGGGGCTTGAATTTTGAACTACCTGAGGATGCTTCCATATCAATAAAACAAATGGCTTTGCTGTTCTTGAGCAGAAGATTATTAAAGATTTTTTCCCATATATTCTTTTGTTATAAAATTTGATCCCCCATTGTGGGGGTGGGGGGAGAGGGCTTCATCATTTGAACAAACTTGAATCTACACTACTTGAGGATGCTTCCATATCAATATGACAAAACATGGCTTTGCTTTTCTTAAGAATAAGATTTTAAAAGTTTTTTTCCTATATATTCCTAGTTCCCCTTTTGTGACCACACCCTACCCCTGGAGTTTATGATTTGAATAAATTTGAATCTACACTACCTGAGAATGCTTCCATGGCAATAAGAATAATCATGGCTTTGCTGTCCTTGAGAAGAAGATTTTTCTAGTTTTTTCCCAATATATTCCTATGTTAATTTATGATCCCCCATTGTTGCCCCATCCTACCCCTAGGGATCATGATTTGAACAAAATTGAATCTACACTACATGAGGATGCTTCCATATCAATATGACAAAACATGGCTTTGCTGTTCTTGAGAAGAAGATTTTTAAAGATTTTTTTCCTATATATTCCTATGTAAAACTTTGATTTCCATTGTGGCCCCACCCTACCCCTGGGTGTCATGATTTTAATAAACTTGAATCTACACTACCTGAGGATGATACCACATGAGTTTCATCTTTCCTGGCCCAGTGGTTCTTGAGCAGATTTTTAAATGATGCTATTAATTTTTTACTTATTTGTAATTATCTCCCCTTGGCCCTTCATTTGAACGAATTTGAATCCCCTTTACCCAAGGATATTTGATGGCAAGTTTGGTTGAAATTGGCCCAGTGGTTCTTGAGAAGAAGTCAAAAATGTGAAAAGTTTACAGATGGACAGACAGACAGACGCACGCCAAATAAAATGTGATCAGAAAAGCTCACTTGAGCCTTTGACTCAGGTGAGCTAAAAAACCCTTGATCCAGGCTGTTCTAGAACTGGTGTTCCTCAGACTTGTTCCAGAACTCTTGTTCTAGTACAGTTCAAGAAACGGCTCATTTAACATAATCTAACGTTTTTAGTAATGCACAAAATAAGTAATGGATTACATCAAGGATATTTCTGGATTTTTTAAGGCCATCTTTAAAAAATTGTTTGGTTGCCCTCTCCCGACAGTCTAAAAATGGCCCAACTCAAGACTTTTTTAACCTCCAGGAAACAATAATTTTTTTCCCTGAATTTTCTCACTCCGTCAAAGTGTATGTTGAAATTTTCTGAGAAAAAAAAGAATTTCCACCTACCTACCGACCCAGTTTTTTAACCCTTAGTCAGGAGAGGGCAAGCAAACAATATTTTAAAGGTGGCCTTATCTAAAAGTACTAGAAATAATCTGGGACAATTCTAGAAAAGTTCAAGAAGTTTTCACAGGGGGTTACTGTTCATTACCTCCATATTTCATTGACAAAATTTGTTAAACCCCTGTCACACAGGAACTGCATCCTCAAGGCGATCGCACAGAGTCCATAAATAATGCAAAACACCAAGGTGAGTGTAGTAGAGTCTGTGACAACAAGGCAAGATCTCCACTGAACACTGTAGGGTCTCCTAGAATGCCAGGGGACGGTGTGCACTTTGGGCAGGAACAAAGTATGCGCTGTGTGAGCACGGTCTGATAAGAACGCAGTAGTTCTGTTGTTTCAGTGGAGTTTAGGTGGAAATACTTTAATTTTAACTTTTCAGTGTGTTTATCTTTTACATTCATAATAAATACAAAGATTTTTTAAAAATGTGTTACACTCCTCCTATATATATATATATATATATATATATATAAACATGGGTGAATAATGCATTGTGAACGTATTGTGAACGCAACCAGTGCAGTGAGAATGCCATCAACGCAAGCTGACAACTCCTAGCATGCCGTGAAAACTCCGTGGAAGCGCAGTCAAATGCCAAGAGATCTCTGTGGGAATGCAGTAGCAGGCTGCGAAAACGCCATGAAATGCGTCAATCGCCATAGGGACGCCGTGACATCTTCACATTATGAAAATTTTACAGAAATTTGTGCAATTTCCCTGCCATTCCAAGGCGATTTTTGAAATTTAACAAAGCTGTAATAACTCAGTGGGGACGCAGCTTGGTGTGACAGGGCCCTTAAGAAAATCTTACAAGACTTTGGTTCAGGTGTATTTAGAAAAAGCAAATTTTTTCTTTCTTCTCACATTAACTTTCAAATTATGAAAGATATTGCCATTATTAATTTTATAACATGATTGAGTTTTTACTCTTACCTGTGTTTATCTATGACTTTTGTCATTCTCCCAGACCCATCATAGTTTGTAGCATTGTATTCAGAATTGTATTCAGAGTGAGTTGTGTCCCCTAGATTCAGCACCATCAGAGGAATGTGAACAAATTCTTTGGCCCTGAAATTGTTTTTTTAAATATACAGTTTAGATGGTATGACTTACGTAATTTTACAGCTACAGAACTGTAGCAGTCTATGTTAAAGTCACTTGACTGTTGGTTTTAATGATCAGTAAAACTTGAATCAGGTCAGTAAAAAATTTCAGGATTCAAAACTGATTGTCTTATAAGGGTGAATTAAAAAGAAAAGACCACCAAATTGAATTTAAAAAAAAAAAAATTCAACTACCCATATTTTTCACTTATATCATCATATTGTACCTGCATTCTAGTTAAATTCCTGAAGTTGCAATAGAATAGACAATTGGATAAAAAAGTTTCAGAATTTTTATTTGTAAAACTTTAAAATTATTTTGAAGAAAAAAATATCACTATATCCTAAAACACTTTCTAAAATACATAATCAAAAGAAATTATTGCCTTTTATGCTTCAAAATGGTATCAGTGATATAAATGATTAGATCTAAACCTTGATTGAGTTTCTTCTCTGGTATATGTGGAAAAAAAAATAGCTTTTTAATTGTTAATTTACATTATTTTTTCAATTCTGATTTGAAAAGTTTTAATATGAAAGAAATATGAAAAAATAAAATTCCTCTCAAACCAGTTTTTTGTCCATTTAAGTCAGTTTTTAAAATTTTTTTTATCATTTACGGCAAGTTTTTCATATTTCCAAGACTTCAAAACCTGATTATTTGCAATGTGTAATATATACAATGTATTTAACAAGAGGCCCATGGGCCACAGCGCTCACCTGAGTAACTTTGGCCTTGCTGTTTTTCACCTGATTTCTCCCCCCCCCCTCGTAGTACTTATTGTGGTCCCTCCCCCCTACCCCCGAGGGTCATGATTTGAACAATTTAGAATCTACACTACCCAAGAATGTTTCCACATTAGTTTCAGCTTTTCTGGCCCAGTGGTTCTTGAGAAGAAGATTTTTACTACATATTTCAATGTAAAACTTGGATTCCCTATTGTGGCCCCAACCTAACCCCCGGGGGTCATGATTTGAACAATTTAGAATCTACACTACCCCAGGATGCTTTCAAATAAGTTTCAGCTTTTCTGGCCTAGTGGTTCTTGAGAAGATTTTTAAATATTTTTACTATATATTTCAATGTAAAACTTGGATTCCTTATTGTGGCCCCACCCTAACCCCTGGGGTCATGATTTGAACAATTTAGAATCTACACTACCCAAGGAAACTTCCAAATAAGTTTCAGTCTTTCTGGCCTAGTGGTTCTTGAGAAGAAGATTTTATAAGATTTTAACTACATATTTCTATGTAAAACTTGGATTCCCTATTGTGGCCCCCCGTCCTACCCCCCGGGGGTCATGATTTGAACAATTTAAAATCTACACTACCCAAGGATGCTTCCACATAAGTTTCAGCTTCTCTGGCCCAGTGGTTCTTGAGAAAAAGATTTTTAAATATTTTTACTATATATTTCAATGTAAAACTTGGATTCCTTATTGTGGCCCCGCCCTAACCCCAGGGGTCAAGATTTGAACAATTTAGAATCTACACTACCCAAGGATGCTTCTACATAAGTTTCAGCCTTTCTGGCCTAGTGGTTCTTGAGAAGAAGATTTTTAAAGATTTTTACTACATATTTCTATGTAAAACTTGGATTCCCTATTGTGGCCCCGCCCTAATCCTGGAGGTCATGATTTGAACAATTTAGAATCTGCACTACCTCAGGATGCTTCCACATAAGTTTCAGCTTCTCTGGCCCAGTGGTTCTCGAGAAGAAGATTTTTAAAATATTTTTACTATATATTTCAATGTAAAACTTGGATTCCTTATTGTGGCCCCACCCTACCCCCGGGGGTCATGATTTGAACAATTTAGAATCTACACTACCCAAGGATGCTTCCACATAAGTTTCAGCTTCTCTGGCCCAGTGGTTCTTGAGAAGAAGATTTTTAAATATTTTTACTATATATTTCAATGTAAAACTTGGATTCCTTATTGTGGCCCCACCCTACCCCCGAGGGTCATGATTTGAACAATTTAGAATCTACACTACCCAAGGATGCTTCCACATAAGTTTCAGCTTCTCTGGCCCAGTGGTTCTCGAGAAGAAGATTTTTAAATATTTTTACGATATATTTCAATGTAAAACTTGGATTCCCTATTGTGGCCCCACCCTACCCCTGGGGGTCATGATTTGAACAATTTAGAATCTAAACTACCCAAGGATGCTTCCACATAAGTTTCAGCTTCTCTGGCCTAGTGGTTCTTGAGAAGAAGATTTTTTAAGATTTTTACTACATATTTCTATGTAAAACTTGGATTCCTTATTGTGGCCCCGCCTTAACCCTGGGGGTCATGATTTGAACAATTTAGAATCTACACTACCCAAGGATGCTTCCACATAAGTTTCAGCTTCTCTGGCCCAGTGGTTCTTGAGAAGAAGATTTTTTAAGATTTTTACTACATATTTCTATGTAAAACTTGGATTCCTTATTGTGGCCCCGCCCTAACCCCGGGGGTCATGATTTGAACAATTTAGAATCTACACTACCCCAGGATGCTTCCACATAAGTTTCAGCTTCTCTGGCCCAGTGGTTCTCGAGGAGAAGATTTTTAAATATTTTTACGATATATTTCAATGTAAAACTTGGATTCCCTATTGTGGCCCCACCCTACCCCTGGGGGTCATGATTTGAACAATTTAGAATCTAAACTACCCAAGGATGCTTCCACATAAGTTTCAGCTTCTCTGGCCCAGTGGTTCTTGAGAAGAAGATTTTTTAAGATTTTTACTACATATTTCTATGTAAAACTTGGATTCCTTATTGTGGCCCCGCCTTAACCCTGGGGGTCATGATTTGAACAATTTAGAATCTACACTACCCCAGGATGCTTCCACATAAGTTTCAGCTTTTCTGGCCCAGTGGTTCTTGAGAAGAAGATTTTTTAATGACCCCACCCAATTTTTGTATTTTCTTGATTATCTCCCCTTTGAACAGGACTTGGCCCTTCATTTTAACAATTTAAACTCCCCTTTACCCAAGAATGCTTTGTACTAAGTTTGGTTAAAATTGGCCCAGTGGTTCTTGAGAAGAAGTCGAAAATGTGAAAAGTTTACAGACGGACGGACAGACGGACGGACAGACGGACGGACAGACGGACGGACGGACGACGGACAACGGGTGATCAGAAAAGCTCACTTGAGCTTTCAGCTCAGGTGAGCTAAAAATATGTATGTTAAGTGATGAAAACTATTCTCTCAATTGACTGTAAAACATCATTCTGTAATTAGTTGATAAGCATAATGTTTTGTTTGTTTGTTTGTATGTTCTTAAACGTCTCTCTTGAGAATTTTTCACTCATATGGAGACGCCACCACTTGCCGGTGGAGAGCTGCAAATTTTGTCCTATACTCGGCACTTACGGCCATTGAGCAGTGAGGGATCTTTTTCGTGCCAGCACCTACTGCGACATGGGACCTCGGTTTATACGGTCTCGTCCGAAGGACTGGTCTCCACGTCCCACAGTGGGATTCGAACCCGTGACGTAAGGATCAACTCCTTACTCAGCGACTCTAGAGCAGACGCTCTAACCACTGCGCCACGCGGGCGACCATAATGTTTTGAACATCAAAAAGTATCAAAAATTTTTTTCAATTTATTTTTTAAGTAAAGACAGTTGAAGATAATTGATAATTATAGAACAGTTTTGTTGCACTCCTGACTGCAGTAAAATTAACAAGAGGCCCAGGGGCCACATCGCTCACCTGAGCACGGTGGCTAGGAAAACAGGAAAAATCACTTTAGTATTGAAAAGCTTAAATGCATAAGTGGTCCCAACCTACCCCTAAAAGGGATTGGGGGGGGGGGGGTATGATTTGAACAAAATTAAATCTACATTAACTAAGGATGCTTACATAATTTTTGACTAACTGTGACTTTTTTCTCTACAAGTTTGAACTTTCATTGTGGCCCCACCCTACCCCTGGAGGTCATGATTTGAACAAACTTGAATCAACACTATCTGAGGATGCTTCCATATAAATATGTCAAATCATGGCTTTGCTGTCCTTGAGAAGATTTTTAAAGATTTTTCCTATATATTTCTTTGTAAAACTTTGATCGTCCATTGTGGCCCCACCCTACCCCTGGGGGTCATGATTTGAACAAATTTGAATCTACACCACCTGAGGATGCTTTCACATAAATATGACAAATCATGGCTTTGCTGTTCTTGAAAAGAAGATTTTTGAAGATTTTTCCTATATATTTCTCTGTAAAACTTTGATCCTCCATTGTGGCCCCGCCCTACCCCTGGGGGTCATGATTTGAACAAACTTAAATTTACGCTACTTGAGGATGTTTCCATATAAATATGAATCATCATGGCTTTGCTGTTCTTGAGAAGAAGATTTTTAAAGATATTTCCTATATATTTTTATGTAAAACTTTGATCCTCCATTGTGGCCCCACCCTACCCCTGGGGGTCATGATTTGAACAAACTTAAATTTACGCTACTTGAGGATGTTTCCATATAAATATGAATCATCATGGCTTTGCTGTTCTTGAGAAGAAGATTTTTAAAGATATTTCCTATATATTTTTATGTAAAACTTTGATCCTCCATTGTGGCCCCGCCCTACCCCTGGGGGTCATGATTTGAACAAACTTGAATCTACACTACCTGAGGATGTTTCCATATAAATATGAATCATCATGGCTTTGCTGTTCTTGAGAAGAAGATTTTTAAAGATATTTCCTATATATTTTTATGTAAAACTTTGATCCTCCATTGTGGCCCCGCCCTACCCCTGGGGGTCATGATTTGAACAAACTTGAATCTACACTACCTGAGGATGCTTCCACATGAGTTTCATCTTTCCTGGCCCTGTGGTTCTTGAGTGGAAGATTTTTATAAGATGCTATTAATTTTTCACTAATTCTTTATTGTCCACAGAAGAAGATGAAATAGTGAAAAGTTTACAACGATGATGACGACAGACAACGGACAAATTTTGATCAGAAAAGCTCACTTGAGCCTTCAGCTCAGGTGAGCTAAAAAGTCCATTACATGTGACATGTGCTTGATTGATTTGTGATGTTACTGATAAATACTACAAACACATAAAACGAAATTTTATCTAGGCTTTCTGTCCTGACAACAACATAAATATCCACAAGTGAACCTGTCAACATCAAACAGAATCCAAACTTCGTTAAGTTCGTAAGTTCCATGCCTTTTCAGTAGTATACAATTAGTGAACTGCGATCCAGATCAAATGTGAACTCAATTAATAGCGATCCCTATGGGGATCGAAGTCCGGTTTTTACGTACAGCTTCCGTCTTGAAACTACTTTCAACAGTTGTTCTTTTTATTATTTAGACACTCATTTACATTAAAATGCACTTGTCCAATCGGACTGGAGTGCCCAGCAATATTCACTTGTCCATAATTTTTTTTCACTGTTACCGGACAAGCAGACAAGCGTTAATGTCAAGCCCTGCATCAGAACACAGAACACACATATCCGGAGAATTGGATTCTATTGAAGGAATAATATCAATAATTTTTAATGACTACTGATACCAGAATTAATTTAACTAAATACAAGTGGTTTATTTTAAGATAAAGTAAATAAGATGATTTACACACACGCAACAGAAAAAGCATCATGGCAGCGGAATATAAACTCAGATATCAGGGAAACTTGATTTACAAAAGGTAAATTTTATTACTCTGTTCATCTGTACAGAAATTCGACAATTAACTAATTGAGTCAAAGGTAAACAAACTTTCATGAAAATTTATTTTGGGTCTTTACGTGCTGCATACACAATAAGGAATGTCAAAAATTGTGGTTTTAATATAATTTATGAAAGCTGTGCAAGTTCATTTCATTTGTTAAAATAAGGTAGCAATGCTCAATTAATGTATAACATGTATAATTATACTGTAAAAAGAAAGAAATATCATTTTCTTACAATTTCATAAAGTATTATCTTTAATTGGATTTTAAAATACATTGCATCATGTCATAAAATTGACATCAGAAATCAAATAGAAATTTGAATTTCTGTTTCTAAATTATAGACACTTCATTTTTTCATCACTAAAGCAATACCCATTAGCTAAGCTTGGACAACCATCAACTCATATCAGTACTTTGATTAAAAGAAACTTCTGATAGCATACAATGATCATGTGACCGCGACTTTTCTTAAATCATTTATTCAAAACCTGGCTTCAGCAACAAACTTTGAAAAAATAAAATATTCTATGCACAACTAGGGTTGGTGATTATTATTTTTGTAAAGTATCGGAAAGATTTTGAAAGCCATTTATGAGAACACTCAAATACAAAACTACGATTAACCAAAATACAACTTCGTTCCGGTGGCTGAAGCAATAGAACTACTGCAATCAAATCCAACTTTTTTGCAGAAACCACTTTGATACAGTAGAAGGAATAAATCTTAAAAGTTTCCAAAAGATTGCTTGCGTAATAAATGACAAAAATAGAAATTAAAAAAAAATCAATTTTCGTCAGTTTCCATGGCAACGGTAGGAATCTAGAAAATTTTTAATTTTGACTGCACACCTAGAGTTTCTGATTACTCTGAGAACATTTGTGCACATCTTTCCTTTTTTCCTGATTCGTTTCTATGACAATTGTGTGTGACCAATTCCAGGCTTTGGGGCCACCAACGCTGAGATATTCTCAAATCTGAGATTTCTCAGAAAATTTGAGTTTTTCTCACCAAACTGTGCCACCAAACAAATATTTTCTCAAACTCAGACTAGTCTTCGAGTTTTTTCTCAAATATGATATTTTTTCTCAAGTCTGAGATTTTTCTCAAACATGCGCGCCACCACCGTTTTTTCCGACTCAGCTGAGAAAAAATTCTGAGATTTCTCAGAAAATCTTGAGATTGATGTATACCAGTCTCAAACAAAATCTCACAGAACTATTTTATGGTAAAACGGTCGCAAATGTTATGACAGTGCACAATTTAATCCATAAACACGCGAAATTAACGTGCAAGCACAGAAAGAATGTTAATTTCTCCCAAAACTTGACCATCCTGTGAGGAGGGGGGGGGGGGGTTGTCTTAATTACGCACATGTAAATATTCTTATTATAATATTTTCCACGCATGGAATCAAGCACTTTAAACTTTACCAAAAGAAAAAAAAATAATGATAATACAGAAAAAAGAATAAATTTACAGGAATATTCTAGTGAGGCCAAATAACACTTTATACATAAAATGTACATATATATCTTCATTCATTCTCATTCTGGGATTAATCTAATTAATAATTAATTAAATGCATATTTTAGAGTGCTATTTGTGGCATGGCAAATTTATTAAATGTAATTCACAATTTCCATGTATATCAGAAAAGGAAATATGACAAGATAAAATATGAAACCTACCCAGCCCCTTCTTTGTTTTTTTTCTCTCAAGTATTTATATTTTACTTGATGTACAATAACTTATTGGTGTAAATTATACGCAGATATTAAAAGAAATCTGTCTAAAATTCCATGAACAAATATTTTGTTCTTTCGAATTAATATATAAATCACCATTTATTTCACTGATGATAGCAATCTGTCTAATTTGGTTCTAAATAAATCTATAAAATTCTTAAGTGAGAATTGGGATTAACTTTATATACTCACAATGCCTTGTGCATAAACTTAAATTCTTGACTGTTTATATTATTTATAAGAATAAACTTGACTTATGACCATTCTGAGGTACATGTATAAATCACAATATATATTCAACCTCATTTGCCGGAATGGAAATGTTTTTATACAAACGTTTTTTTTTTTTAGTACAAGTAACATTTTAATTTTTAAATTAAAAAAAAAAAGTATGGACCGTATTTGTTAAAAATATTGCATCATTACGCAGTGAAACTTTTTAATTACGATATGATATTAGGGATTAATCAATTTCTGATCCGGCGCTTGATGAGCGTTTGCAAGATTGACTTGGGTTTCAAGTGTAACGATGAATATTGGTCAAGTAATGCAATATTCGTTATATATATATATATATATATATATATATATATATATATATATATATATATATATATATATATATATATATTTAAAAGAAAAACAATAAAGACTTTCCGTAACATTTTCTCACAGGGGGTGACCTAAAATTCCCGACAACTGTCCTGTTAAAAATTCCTCTCAGATTTCCTTGATAAACAATCCTGTAAAACGTTACCCGCTCCTGGATATGTTCGCTGTCCATCTATCATATTTACGCACAATTACGAAACGCTCCGGAAATTTATTTTAGCATACATGTATGAGAATGTAGCTATTTAATATCATGTTTTTTTTTTATTTCTGATCTGCTAGGGAAAAAAATCACTAAGGTTTACTCTAAATACAAAAAGTCCCTATAACTGAAATATTTTTTTCTTTTCCTACGGAGAATTAAAAGTAATTTATATATCTGACATTTTTAAACAAAAGAAAGAAAAATCGGTCTGCGAAAAATAGTCTTGATCCGCCTACCTACTATTCGTAATCTTTCTACATGTAACGTCACAATGGCGGAAATGACGCCTCGTTGTATGTTTTTGTGTGTTTATGTCGACAGACGAGACAAGACTGCGAAGTTATGATATGATTTTGTGTTATTCGTCTGTAGGGAGTTTTGTACGGGGATTCGTCGAACATTTTATTGTCCCAAAGGTCGTAATGGAATCCTTTCCGTTGAATGACTCGAAACAACAAATGAAAGACGAAGGAAGTGGGGGATGTGTATTTTCGCTACAAAACACCAAAATATTGCATTAACAACTGACTTAAAGGTAAATTCAATCATTAATTCAACAAATTTGTGCATTATCAGAAAAAGGTCGCATTTAACAACGAGAATAAGTCTAAGATTTTTCTCAAATCTCAGCTTACGTGAGACAAATCTCAGAAATGTTGGTGGCACAGTGTTTTAGGAAAATCTCAGGTGAGGTAGAAATCTAAGATTTAAGTTTGAGATTTGAGCTGAGATTTTTATAAGTTGCTGGCCCCGAAGCCAGATCTTCGGTATTTCTTCTTGAGCATTCCAAAGCAGGAGTCACACAGGCATTTCGTATGACCAGCAATCATGAAATGCAAATAATTTTTTCTGTGGAGTCCATTTAAGCATCGCCAAGCCAAGTACTGTATAGTTGTTTTATTTTTGTTTTGTCCAACGCAATTATCAGCGTTGAGATGGCAGACTGCTTCACCGTAGCTGTTGGCATCCAAGTAATGATGTAACATACTCAATACAGCATTTGGTCCATGAGTTTTACTTCCATTTTCACCTATAGTTTCATGTTCATCTATAAGGTAGTTGGTTTGGAGAGGGAAGTTTTCATCACATACTGCAAATATCTGAACCTTTCGGGGTTGTAGAAAAAACAATGGTCCGACTTGTTGTGAAGAATGGGGGGTGGTCACATACTGCGAAAAATCGAATATATAATGTACATTCTCGTAGGGTACAGAACATGACTGTAGATATCTCCCATGGGGTTTCTCGGCATCCTTAAGTTCTTCTCTTGCTCTAGTAGTGCATTCTTTGTAGAATTTGCGCTCTTGTTTGGCTTGGTCAATGTGATTAATCAGACGCT
Source organism: Saccostrea echinata (assembly GCF_033153115.1). Taxonomy (NCBI): domain Eukaryota; kingdom Metazoa; phylum Mollusca; class Bivalvia; order Ostreida; family Ostreidae; genus Saccostrea; species Saccostrea echinata. Next base: position 6,479,579 of record NW_026889791.1, read on the forward strand.
GTGTGAGTTCCAACTTTATATCCTCGTTAAATGCCCCAGCAATATCTTCGCGGAGGTCATGGCAGGTCTTACACAAGTCTGTTTTGGGTTTCATAAACTGTATGAAAGGCACACATGAATTCCAGGCTTCTTTGAATGTAGTTAGCTCGACAAACGGACTACTGGACACCAGATAGGCCTCTTTATACTTTGCATGAACCGCTGCTTTGCTTTCGTTACAGGGTAGGAGCACAGGTGGTGTGTCATCGCGTGCTCGTGGGGCAGCAGGTAAAGGCAAACCAAATTGGTCCGCGTATCTCTTGATAAACAGGACTGCTGCTTCAATGACATAAAATGGATGACCATGGTTTGACTTCTTACCAGTCAGTCCATGAACTAGTGGGGTGATGCCGTTATCTTTGAAATGTTTCTTCAAACTTTTAAACTCCGGGCGTTCAATTTCGAAATTAGATCGCCAGGCGCTTTCACAAATTTCTACTCCTTGAAAGCTGTAACAGAATCGCTGATGTTCACGTTTTCTTTATTTGGAGTCGACAGATCCATTCGTTTGAATCAATTGATCTTCGAGTTTAGACAGGATATATATGTCCCTCTCACTTCTGGTGAACTCATGTAGTCTTAACAGAAGCTGATATGCATGCTCTTTTAGGAAAATATATTTCGAAAGCAGTTTTTAATGCAACTGCATTCACTTTCAAATAATTTGTCCACATATACCCTCTCATGATTATGATCCTCATCATCATTCTGACTTAGTCTTAATTGGACAGATGGCTCGGCAAAAAAACTGGTCACTCTGTGCCTGATATTCTCCTCATCTACTTCTCCATCATCTTCATCGCTGCCTGGGTCGTCATCAGTCGTGTATATTGCTAGTGGAGGTGTTGGAGAACGTGGAATATACTCTTGAAAAAAATCAGTAGCCTCTTCGTCAAAGTGTTCTACTTCAGGACCAGTATCCATCATGTAGACTAAAAAGATAAATTAAATACCGGTATAGAATATGTGAATACACATGAATTTAAGGATTTAAATGCAATATGAACCATGCTTTAAATTACTAAAACAGTACTAGAGGAAAAAATAATACAGACAACTTAGTCAAATAAAGATATATGACCTTCTTTCTACCCTATACATATTTATTATTTTGAGTCAAACTGATTTAGGTAGAAAGGATCGATGAATGCATATAGACAGTATAAAACAATACTTTTATAAGTATATTGTTTTGTTTTTTGTTTGTTTGTTTTGTTTTGTTTTGTTTTTTGCTATAGTGTATTTCATTTCAATTAAATTACTTTTATGGAATGCCGTTTCAACAGGATTAGTATTATGCAGCAAGTCGGGGGGTGGGGGGTGGGGGGGTGGGGGTGGGGGTTGTACAAGGACTTTCACTTTGAATTTAACAAAATATGTCTTTCATGCATGCATCTTTTTTTCTGTTTTGTTTGTTTGTTTTAATATTTATTATTATATATTCTTTTGCCTTGTTTTTTTACTTTGCTTGTGATATACATGTATTCGAATTTGAAATTATTTTTCGTGTATATGGGCCGCTAGCTCCTAAAAAATCTGGAAGGGAAATACAATTATATAAATGTACAGAGTTGATAAATATGAAATTAACGTTACGTTAATTAAAACTAGCCGAAACTATACAGACATTTATCAAATGATATATATACATTTTAGCAAATATGGAAGTTCAATATATTCCAAGCACATGCATTTGCACGCGCAAAATCCATCACCAGATGATTTATGAGAACTTAGATAGTTCAATTTCCATACGTCATTGATATACATCCCAGGCACGAAGCCTCGGCTTTGAAAGGGGGAGGGGGATTGACAATTGACTTGAACATTTTTTTTATAAAAAGAAAGAAAAGAAAATATTCTATTTTTTATGGGGTTGGGGCTGGATAGGTTCCAACTTTTTCGACAAGGAAACTTTTTGGATACATTAACATGGAATGATTTGACAATGCTGCAAAAAGGGGGGTTCCGTACGAAAGCCCAGAAGGCTTATTCGAGATTCGAGTTTCGAAGTACGAGATTCGAAATTCGAAATTCAAGATCCAAACTAACTAATCAAAATGCGGATTCAATATTTGATTATTCCCCTTTATTAAGTTTTTACTATCAAGAAATCAATGAATATATTGATAACAAATGGGTCATTTGCTTAAATAATAATGCAAGAAAAAATGTTATATGTATCAAAACAAAATAGAAATGAATTTTGGATAACGTTTTGAAAAATATGTATAAAATCTTATTTTCCTCATTAAACAAAACAATAGATACATATATAGAATATTATATGGTCTTACCGTTGAATAGCGAATTTAGTATGTAGATAAATTATTTAATACTGCACATTGATAAGGGAGAAAATTGTTATTGATATGAAATAAATCCTAAAGGATCATCGTCTTTACACTGCACAGAAATTTTATTAAGGATACATTTTATTACATTTAAGGATAGACGATACGTTCCTCAATAATATATAAATTTTTCTAAGATTTTGTCATTGAAGTATTGCTACTTTAACATGTTTACTCGCAAAAAATTGAGGTACATTACCAGGCATTTGTGCAAGATACAAGAGGGAGTTTTTCCTATAAAATCCTTTTGGAAAAAAACTTGATTAGCCAATATCACATTTTTTAGTGTTTCAATTTTTTAAAGACAATTTGAAACCAGTTTAGAAATCAGAAGGTAAATAAAATTTTGAATATTTTCCACACAATACCCAGATATACAAAACAGATACTTAGTATTTGAGGAATGTATCGTCTGACCTTAAGGGTGAATCTGTGCAGTTAGAGTGATCGACTATTTGATATGGAATAAAATAAATTCCAGTTTGTATTGTATATATAATTTTTAATTAATTCAAGTATTCAAAGCCTTAATTGAAAACTTAATTTTTATGTATTTCTCCTATTAGAACACTCACAGTGGTGTATATTCCTTTCTGCTAATGTGTAGGCTAATGTGAAGTCACAGATTTCACCTAAAGAGCATCATTGCCGAATTGCGGATAGGTAAGGAGGGAGTCGCCCCTCTCAATAGAGGGGGGGGGGGGGCAGATGACCACTTTCTGCGATCTTGGAGACATCTTTCATTGTAATTTTTCCCGTGAATATAAATATAAATCATTTAAACATATTTTTATGATGCAGAAATTAAAATCTTTATGACCACTTTAAATAAAATTGAGAAATTTTAAAATCCTTACACAGTGCTTAGAAATTATGGAAACTTTTTTACTGAATAATCTAAATATAATTTTTAAAATATTTTATGTTTGACTTCCTACTAACACAAACATATTTACTAATTTCTATTCCCTGTCCGAACTGCAGACTCCTGTTGATGTCATGTTTAATAGTCTGATATCGACTTCAAGGTAACATATCAAGTTTAGATTTAACCAACTATAAAAATCAAAAGTTTTGTATACTTTAAAAATTGGATATGAAAAAATATTCTAGTAACTGGTAAATAAATAAGATTTATGATCAACTTTCCCCTATTTTTCAACCAAATATATGTATAAATGAATATTTTTTGACATCAAGAAAATGATGTGTAGGCTATAGCCTTTTTACCTATATGGAATATACACCATTGGGAAAGCGAACACGATTTTTCTTTATCACGACTACGATGTCTTTCTTGAAAGATTTCCTGTGTACACTAAAAAGGCATACACAAACTAAGTAATTTTAATACGTACTCCTTTAGGCTATATGATTTTTTCAAAGTCCTAAAGGTGTATAGAGGGTCCATATTGTTTTTGTTAAAATAATTAATTTTTTATCATTGTTAAATACTTTTATATCTTTTTTTCTCTATGGCCATTACATCATGTACTGAAACTTGTGTATTGATTGGTTATGTTTCTTGTGAGACCCGAGCGGTTTCCTTATAAATAATTATCGAATATATAATTATTTTGCCCTGCATCGCAAGATTGACACTGAATGTTGATAACCGAACATATGTTTACCGTTGTAATAAAATAAACAACATAGCCATAGGACCCTGGGCACGTGTCTCCCCCCCCCCCCCCCCCCACATTCCCCTTATTTTTTACCGATATAATTTACTATAGAAAACATAGCAACTTTGTGCTTGTGTCCTTTCAAAAATAACGTCTAATAACCGTGGTAACCCCCTGTTGTTTTTTTTAAGGGGGGGGGGCTTTACAGTGATTTTTTATTTTATTATTTCCTACGGGCCTGAACAAAGAGAAATCATTATCTTAATTAAGCATGTATAGATAAGATTCTTTATTTCCAAATCAGGGCCCTTTCAGGCATCACAAACAACAAGTATGATTTCTACAATTACAAACAGTACAGACAATTTATGTGTATACTAAATAATAATCTACAGTACATGTATTTGTATATTGTACAATTTGACACTGTATATGTAAGTAATGTTGATAAATGATATAGTACTACCGTGTACCCTAATGCAAAGTGGGGAGATTTTACAGTCCTCGCATTGCAAAAGTATATTTCAGCCATCCGTACTTAAGGGGCTGTCTCTTGGTTTCACAAACTTGGTCACTGAACACTTTCTAACACCTTGTTACAAACTATATCCACTTTAAAACTCGTATTGGTCACTGGTCACTTTCTAATACCTTGTCACAAACTATATCCACTTTGAGAGACCCGTATTACTAATCATCATTAATCGCTAGTCACTTGTTTTATGGCACACTTAATTTTGAAACCCGTTTTAGTCACTGGTCACTTTCTAATACCTTGTTACAAACTATATCCTCTTTGAAACCCGTATTACTATTTATCACTAATCGCTAGTCAATTGTTTAATTGCACACTAATGATTCTCATCAACTGCAACACGCCCCCCCCCCCAAACCTTTGCTCTTTGAATCCGATTAACAATATTTATTATGACATCAATCCTGTAAACAATGTAGATAATACGATTTAGATATTCTTGATATAAATCTATTATAATATTTAAGAAGTTATGATATAAATTTAAGTATATTTTGCAGACCTAAAACCTAATATTTTTTTCTAATTTTGTTCTGATATATATAACACTCTTTCTTGCATTGTAATATTATCAAATGACCTCTTCGTTTAGAATATATTCAACGATTTCTTGAAGATCAAAACTTAGCAAAGGGGAGTAATTGAATCTTAAACCGCCTTTTGATTGGTTAGTTTGGATCTTGAATCTCGAAACTCCAATTTCGAATCTCGTATTTCGAAACTCGAATCTCGAATGAGCCTTCTGGGCTTTCGTAGTTCCGTCTTTCAATACACATTTTCAAATGTCACATTTTCCTTGTTAGGAAAAATTGTGTGTTAAAAGGGGGTCTCGATAACTGTGCGTCTTCGTTTATTGAGAGCCCACAATCCGCTATGCTGAGATAATCACTGAAATTTAAAAAAAAATGGATAAAAATCGCCTGCATATTTTCTGGACAAACTGTAAAACTATATAACTACCGGTTATGGGAAACGGTGGAAAATAGTAGTAAAATATTTATTAAATGATACTCCTTTGTTGAGCCCCTTTCTCTGTCATGGGAAGCAACTCGTGTATTATCTTATCCAGTCATTTTTCGTGTCTAATTACAAAAAAATCCATAGCGATATATAAAATCGCCTTTTAAGGTGTCATTATCGTGGTCGCTAATTTTTAAATAAACAACAGGCAAGAGCATGTATTTTGAAACTATATCAGAAAAGCAAATCAATGAATTGTGTGTAACTCCCTACATGTACAACATATTTGTGTTTTTCAATTTTTTTTTTAATTTATACATTTTTTTCGTTTTTTCTTTTGCATAATCACTTTCTTTTTTTATCTGTTAAATTCCCTATATTACTACATATAACACGCATTTTGAGCCAATACAGGTTATAGTATTTCTTGTAAATCTAAATCTAATTTTGTCTGATGTACACAGCTAAAGTGTACGACTTCACACAAGTTCGATCATCTTACATCTGGCAGCACCTGAAAGATTTATAATTAAACTTCCAAGGAAAGACAAATGTACATTTATTATATTTCTTTAGAACAAACTTGAACATTTCATTACTTGTACAATGTTTACTTACCATTTATTCATGCATTGTTTGAAATACCTGATGTCTTCTGCTGTTGATAAATAAATCGGACTCGGCATTCATTTCGCCTCTGTTTACATTTAGCCATGGTTACAATGTGTAGAGCGGGGCTCCATGAAGGAAAATCTATTTGAGATTACTATATAACACTGAAAATTATTTTAAAGCAATTGGAACTGTTTTGATGCCGCCTGAAACATATATATTATATGTAGAAAGTGGAAAACAACATGTAGAAAAAATGCCGGGAAAACATTATTAACTTTATTCGTTTGTTTCTCATTATGACTTCGCATACGATAAGGTCGATTTCTATCCGACGAGGCTCAATTATCACTTTTCATTTGTTTCCATGGCAACAATAGGCAATTTAAAAATTTTAAATGCAAATCGCACAACTTCAATTACTGATCATCATTTCTCTAAAGTTTCATGACGAATGTCCAAAGAATCAGCAAGAACACTTCCGGAAAAAATTCTTCATTTTTCGTACATTTCCATGGCAACGGTAGCCATTTTGAAACTGAAAGTCTTCACTGCACAAGTACAACTAGTGATCGTTTTTTGTGGAAAGTTTCAGCAAGATTGTGCCAGCCATCTGCGAGAAAATCCCCGGACGATGTTTTCATGTGTACAATCGCAATTTGTCGCCCGACTTCATTCGGGGCGACAAAATAAGAAACAATAGAATCACTATAAGGTCGTCCATGGAGACGGAAGACCTTAAATAAGAAAAAAGACTTTCACACTAATACACTGTAATTACATCTGTAGCATATTAATTTGAAACCAAATTAAACCATTGTTTATTAAATTTTATTTACTGATAATGGTTACCAAGTATATATTTTTTTAATAGAAAATTAATCATGTGCTAAATAAAATTAATGACTTATTTTTAGACTAGAATTAAATGACTTTGAAAAAGATTCTACAATTATAGAGCAAGGCCGATTCCAATATTACTCTGTTTACATTTTTTATTGATGTTGAATCTTGAGAAAATATACACTGTATATCACAAATCTGATGACAGTTAATTCTTCATCAAATTTTGCTTGCTAATATATTCTGGCTATCATTTTCATTGACTTGTCGATATAATTATTATTTCCTGAGCCCTTACATCAGTGTGCATGTACACGTAAATCATGCAAGTGACTATCTCAGATATTTTATAAATTAAATAATTCTGAAATACATCTATACAATATTTATTAAAACAAGGGTTTGGCAGTCTTAGAAATAAATGCCATAAGATTGTTGACCAGCAAGGTCAGTGATGTGTGACACTGATACCCAAATAATATGCATGGACTGTCTCCTACTCATGCTCAAAGGCGATTGAAAACTTAGCCTGGTGTTTACACATTTTATACTCTGTGTATGGCTTTTAATCGGCCAGACAATGCAGTTGTTACTTGTATCTAGTTTTTCCTCAAACATACACAAAAAGAAAATAAGAAATAAATTTCGATATTTTCAACCATATCTATTTAGAAATATAATTTTATATATTTAGTAAAACTTTTTTTATAAGTTAAAAATTAATCAGGGAGAAAAATCAACGAATAATTGCTCACGTTGTTTATATGACAGGAGATTATTTCATAGTTAAAAAGATTGTCTGTATTTGAATTAATTATTGAAATTATTATTTTGAAGCGGTAAAAAAAACAGCATTGAAGATTCTTTTTTTCCCAGCTGCCTTTTCAGCTGAAAAATAATTACTTTCCAGTGCACCATATAGCTTTGAATATTTTCTAAAACTTAAATGCTGTGATTGTTTCCTCCTTTAGGACACAGAATAATGCAAACTTTGAGTACATAATTTAACAGCTTTAATTAATTAAATTAATTGTTTAGTTTCAAACACCTGCATTTACTTTAAATTCACGGATTAAAAATAAATCATTTTCTGACTTCTGTTCTTTTTTTAAACTGGCAAAACAACTTTTATTATAACCAACATTTAATTAATTTTTCTTATTGATTTTACACTACAATGGTGTGAAATCGTCTTGTTAAATGTTTGGAAAATCCTTGTTGATTAATTTTACTTTTACAACTTCTCTGCTGAAAGTAAACAAAACTACTGTACAAAATGAAACCTGCAAATTTAGAATACACAAGGGGCAGGGCTTTCTTGTCACTCAGAATCATTTTCATGCATGGGTGAACAAAGCAGTCCCAGAAAGCAGTCCCAGTGACTGCTGGGTTTGCTTTCTAGAGCAGTCCCACAGTGGTCCCAGAGCAGTCCCGGGGGCTGCTTTCTGGGACTGCTTGGATGTCAGGTTGATTCTGGTTGGTACTGTAACTCTGTGGACCCAAGATGCATCAACTGACAAAGTTTGGTGATTCTAAGCCAATGAGTACCTAAAAATATTTGAATAAAGCAATGAAATTTCAAAAGTAGATCACAGTCACCTACATTTCAGTCAACTTATTCCAAGGACCCAAGATGCATCAACTGACAAAGTTTGATGATTCTAAGCTAATTAGTACCTGAAAATATTTCATTATAGCCATATAAATTGAAAAGTAGGTGATAGTGAACTACTTTTCAGTTGTTGTACTCCAAGGACCCAAGATGCATCAACTGACAAAATTTGAAGATTCTAAGCCAATTAGTACCTGAAATATTTAATCAAAGCCATAAATTTTCAAAAGTATGTCAGGGTGACTTACTTTTCAGTCGACCTACTCCGAAGACCCAAGATGCATCAACTGACAATGTTTGATGATTCTAAGCTAATTAGTACCCGAAATATTTAATTATAGTCATGTAAATTGAAAAGTAGGTCTTGGTGACCTACTTTTCAATCAACATTCTCCGAGTACCTAAGATGCATCAACTGACAAATTTTGAATTGCCAAATAGTACCTGAAAATATTAAATACAGCAATAAAATTTTACAAGAGGCCCATGGGCCACAACACTCACCTGAGAAACTTTGGCCTTGCTGTTTTTCACCTGATCCCCCTTGTAGTACTTATTGTGGCCCCGCCCTACCCCCAAGGGTCATGATTTGAAAAATTAGAATCTACACTACCCCAGGATGCTTCCACATAAGTTTCAGCTTCTCTGGCCAAGTGGTTCTTGAGAAGAAGATTTTTAAAGATTTTTTACTACATATTTCAATGTAAAACTTGGATTCCCTATTGTGGCCCCGCCCTACCCCCGGGGGTCAAGATTAGAACAATTTAGAATCTACACTACCCCAGGATGCTTCCACATAAGTTTCAGCTTTTCTGGCCAAGTGGTTCTGGAGAAGAAAATTTTTAAAGATTTTTCCTATATATTTCAATGTAAAACTTGGATTCCCTATTGTGGCTTCGCCCTACCCCCGGGGGTCATGATTTAAACAATTTAGAATCTACACTACCCCAGGATGCTTCCACATAAGTTTCAGCTTTTCTGGCCCAGTGGTTCTTAAGAGAAGATTTTTAAAGATTTTTACTACATATTTCAATGTAAAACTTGGATTCCCTATTATGGCTTCACCCTACCCCCGGGGGTCATGATTTGAACAATTTAGAATCTACACTACCCCAGGATGCTTCCACATAAGTTTCAGCTTTTCTGGCCAAGTGGTTCTTGAGAAGAAGATTTTTAAAGATTTTTACTACATATTTTAATGTAAAAGTTGGATTCCCTATTGTGGCCCCACCCTACCCCCGGGGGTCATGATTTGAACAATTTAGAATCTACACTACCCCAGGATGCTTCCACATAAGTTTCAGCTTTTCTGGCCCAGTGGTTCTTGAGAAGAAGATTTTTTAATGACCCCACCCATATTTTGTCTTTTCTAGATTATCTCCCCTTTGAAGGGGACTTGGACCTTCATTTTAACAATTTAAACTCCCCTTCACCCAAGGATGCTTTGTACCAAGTTTGGTTAAAATTGGCCCAGTGGTTCTTGAGAAGAAGTTGAAAATGTGAAAAGTTTACAGACGGACGGACAGACGGATGGACGGACGACGGACAATGGGTGATCAGAAAAGCTTACTTGAGCTTTCAGCTCAGGTGAGCTAAAAAGTAGGTCAAGGTGACCTTCTTTTCAGTTGTCTTACTCCAAGGACCCAAGATGCATCAACTGACAAAGTTTGATGATTCTAAGCCAATTAGTACCTGAAATATTTAATTAAAGCCATAAATTTTCAAAAGTAGGTCACAGTGACCAACTTTTCAGTCAACCAACTCCGAGGTCCCAAGATATATCAACTGACAAATTTTGATGATTCTAAGCCAAATAGTACCCTAAATATTTACGCGGTTTACGCAGAAACAAAACTCCCCTCTGTGCGCCAAGGGAGATAATCTTGAAACTTGCGTATTGAGGCCATGTAGTTTGCCTGAAAAATTCAAGATGGCGACCGTGATGTACCTTGTTATTATTATAGTATGGGGATGTTTTTATTAATAAAGAGAAAGATTTAAAATGTCAAGTGCCTGTGAAAAATACATATGAATGACCCAGAGTTACTCAACCCTTAATTGGCAACTTCACTGTACATGTAGATAATTCAAGCTATGTAGCTAAATATAGTGATTGTACAAGTGCTGTTGAGAAGTAAATGTCTACATGCTTGGAAAGTACCGAGAATAATCATGGAAATGTAAACCTGTAATTGGCAACTTCGGTGTACATAGGTAATTCAAGCTATGTAGTGAAATATAGTCAATGATGATCCTGATTACTTACAACTTAATGAAGCAAAATACTGTATGTTATCAAATTACATAAATCATCAGTTTTAGGTTTAAAAAAAAAAACAAGTAAAGAGAAAGTAAACAACAAAGCCAAAAGACAAACTTTTTTGGTCCAGTGGTTCTTGAAAAGATTATTTTGAAAAGATGCCACCAAATTTTCACTAACTCTTTAATACCTCCCCTTAAAAGAGGGTGAGGCCATTTTAAACAAACTTGAATCCCCTTCACTCAAGGATGCTTTGTTGCAAATTTGATTGAAATTAGCCACTGGTTCTGGAGAAGAAGTCAAAAATGTGAAAAATTTATAACAGATAGATGGATGACACAAAATGTGATCAAAAAAGCTCAATTGAGCTTGAATTAAGCTAAAGTGAGTTAACAACGGCTCTTTAAAGTGGAATATTTCTCTCACAGAAGAGCACAGTTTTGTACAACACACTCACCATGCACTCATATCAAAACAACCTAAACAATTGTTTGTTGTTATTTCATTGTAAAAGGCAGTACATACCTACACCAGAAGAAGATTAATATATTCAACATCAATAAAACTATACAATAAAGTATTACAAAATACGTTTTCTTTTATTGATAAGCAACCACATAGCTGCCTATAAACAAGTATGCAAGTGCTTACACATCCTTTCTCCAAAAAAATCTTCATTGCGATGGGAAAATAAATTTATATGCTATGCATATAAGATTGACACTATAGCCTTTGCAAGATTGGCATTATAACCAATAAAAGAACATTGTAAGAGATAAAATAAAGTTATTTACCACATAAGTGGAATTTTTAGCAAGATGCAAATTTAGAGATTTTTCCTCAATAATAAGTATTTTATTTTAGCGAGAAGTAATATTAGTGATGTAATGATGCCTAGAAAGACAACAGTTACCTCCAAAGCAGTATATTCAATTTTAGCGATCTCAATACCTCACTAAAAATACCAAAATTGAATCCTCGCTAAAATTTCTACTTGTACGGTATTTGTTTCTAAAAACAAACATTTATGCCTAGCTGGAACACTGTTATCTTACTAACCTTTTACTGCATTTCAAAACATCAAAGTCAAAGTTGTGAGTTGCCAGATTCTCAAATGATGTCCCAGTTATGAGTAAGAAAATAAAGTTGGCTTGCTGATTAATTGGTAAAATCGTTAAGAAATTGTTGTGGATGCACTGCTCTCTCATGGAAGGATACGGTGAACTATTGTGTCTGCACCTATACCAACCTATCACCTGAAAATAAATAACAGTGACTGTATAATTAAAAAGGAAGTCTATCATGAGACATTAGCTCTACTGGTATGTATACTTTTTACAATTCAAAGAATTGTGGTATTTACCTCCTCCCCCCCCCCCCCCTTTTTCAGAGTCTCTTTGGATGGGGTTCAATGTTTGATGGCATATTGTAAATGTCTTGTCTGTTCATACTAAAAAAAAGGTTTATATTCATTAGTACTCATATAAGTTGCATTTCTAAATTCTGCTGCAAAAGTGATGGCCAGGATTAAATTTTTTGAAAAGATGGTCAAACTTTTAAGTCCAGGTTGTAAATCATACTACATCCGTAAGGTTTTATGACAGGTAATACTGTTAGTGAAAACCTGTATAAGCCATCAATGAAGCAATTCTGCTTAATGAATCAAACATCATAAAACAGAAATTTACTGTTGCAACACTTAATGAAACAACCACAGATTTATAGTCCAAATGATATGACTATCTGTATATTAAGCATTGCAGTCACACTTTTACATGACATTGATTGACAAAAGATGCTGTCACTGATTATTTTTTGAATAATTGCAATAATAATTCCAGCAATTTTTTTTTCTAATTTCTTCCCCCTTCTCTACAGACACAATAATATTATGCCTACCTTCTCAGAAATTATGAATTTAAAGACCAATGAGACCAGAACTACAAGTGTGTAACTTAATCATACTAAAGATCTATCTTAGTATAGTCTACTTGTGTATCAAGTCTCAATCCTCTAAATACATGTACCTATTTTGGAGTGGGGATTGTCCTTTCCTTGCATATCTGCATTCTTTAAGGGGCTCATTGATCCTTGTAATCATATAATCTGACTGCTTGACCAGAGAGAATTCTTCTCAAACACAGTTCTCACCTGTTTATTGTTCTATATCTAATTATACCCACACTTTCTAAAGAAAGTTCAGGTATATTGTTGTTACTCTGGTCTGTCCATCTGTCTGTGACACTCTCTTCTTCCTCAAACTCTTTATTTTAAGCAGCAACCAATTGATCTTTTGGAATATGATAGATGGTGTCCTGTAGATGTGCAATAAGGTTTTTGAATTATCAATTTTACCCTGGGGACTAAATGAGGGTAAAAAAAATGACTTGTTTTTTAACAAAAACCTGGTTCCCTGAACTCCTCTTATATTTTACCCAGTAGCAAAATCATCTTTAGGAAGATGATTGGTGGTGTCCTGTAGATGTGCAATAAGGTTTCAGTATTTTAAATTTCATTTCAGGGGTCATTAAAAGGTCGAAAATGTTGTTTTTTTTTAATTAAATCTGCATGGTTCCCAGAACTCCTCTTACAATGCAATAGCCAAATTATCTTTAAAATTTGGAAGATGATTGCTGCTGTCCTGTAGATGTGCATTAAGGTTTTTTGAATTTTCATTTTCACCCTAGGGGTCAAATGGGGGTCATAAAATGATGTTTTTCTACAAAAAAACCTGCTTCCCAGAATTTCTCTTACATTTTATGCAATAGTCAAATCGTCTTTTGGAAGATGATTGTTGGTGTCCTGTAGATATGCATTAAGGTTTTTTCACCATAGAGGCTAAATGGGGATCATTAATGATGTTTTTTCTACAAAAATCCTTGGTTGTCTAAACTCTTCTTACATTTTAAGCAGTAGACAAATCATCTTTTGGAGGATGAATGATAGTGTACTTTGGATGTGCAATAAGGTTTCCAAATTTTCATTTTCATCCTAGGGATCATGGTATGAAGTTAATACAAGAATACCATGAAGTAACACCATTTTGGTGTAGTGTTTAAGAATATTTAAAAGCCTCACTAAGTAAGGGTAATTCACCATCTAGATTCTCTAATCTGTGCCAATATAAGAATGAGAGTACCAAATCCCCAGATGTACACATGGTTTTGTTTGTTACACAAAGTAGTATAGAGTACTGAATAGTGTGTGTTACCCAATTGGCTGAATTCAGGTATGTAATTATTTTTATTTTAAAGAAAATATTAATGTTTGAAATAAATGATGGAATGTAGGAATATTACAGAAAATATAGAAATACCAGGAGAGATTGTAGGAGTGGGGGTTGATATTTTTGGCAGAGTGTCATTTACTGCCAATCGCTATAAGTTGTAAACAACTGCAATTTTGACCTATAAATGCCATGGGACCCTATATTTTTTTCGGGCTTTTTTATAAACACTTCGAATAAATTTTTAAATGGTGCCAAGGATTTGTCTAAAATAGAATTAAAGCTGAACACAACTCGTAAATAGGCATACACCATTTTTGATATTATTATCTACGATATCAACACCAGGGTATACTCTTCGCATTTGTTACACCTGACTGCTTTATTGTCACAGGTATCGGTGTGGAATGGTGGCCCTTGTTCGTGCTGGTTATCTTGCATTACCTTTGTTTACATTTTATTGCAGTTATAATACATGTATCTGTATTTTTTTGTATACTGCATTGACCTGTACAACTATTGTAAGTTTCTTTGGTATCTTACTTTCCTGCATTAGAAGAAGTATTACAGTTATTTTTGTCGCTACAGAGTTCTGTCTAGCATATGTCCGTCTACGCCGGTGTCGACTGATTACACAGAACAGTTACTAATTAAGCCAGGCCCTTTATATAGGGGTCCTCAGATATAGCGAGAGTCCAATCGAAAATGGCGGACACATTCTCTTTACGATGTTCAGCTTTAACAGAGTAATGAGAGGGCCAAAGGTTTGTATAGAGTTCTATGGGAAAATAATTAGCACTCTTTTCCCTATACAGACCCCAACTTTTGCAATGTTTAGTGAATTGAAAGTCATGAAAAGTTATTTTTAGCTATTTATTTGAATATTGAAGACATACTGAGAGAAAAAATAGCAAAAAACTGAGTTTTTTGGGGGTTTGAGGTGAATTGTGTCCTTTGTAAAGGGGGGGGGTTAGAGAAGAAAGTAGAAATTAGTACAGGATTGTGCAGTTTACATAACCAGAGGAGGAAGGTAAGTTAAGAAAGTGCATCAGATTGCTCTTATGATGAATATTTGTATGAATATATTTATGTATTATGTATGTACATGAGTGTATTTTTATATTGTGCTTTACATGTGTACATATATGGAAGTGTAGGGGCCGTGACCTGGTGTTCATTTTTAATTAGTTTCTAAAACGTTTGCACTTTCGGTATCTTTTCGAATAATTTTGGTGATCCTTAAAAGGGCCTTTTTTTGGTGGTCATGTGAAAGGAGCACATTTTTCTGTCTTGACATCTCATGTCTTGTAGTGTGTGTGATCCTCTGGATTGCTTCCCTTGGACTGCAGGGTGAGGAATTTGTAGTTTATTTATTTAGTTATTTAAGTTATTTCTTTGTTATAGCTACAAAGTTCTGTATTTTCCCTTTCTTGCTGCCTGTTGTTTCATCAGGGTGGCCCTCTGTAACTCATTTTCATCTGCTTTCCAGTTTTTGTACTTAAGAGTTACTTCCCTTAGACTTGCTAACCAGACATGCAGAATTTCAACATGATGAAATCGTAATTGTTGAGACCTTAGGCTTCTGATTTTTTTCATGAATTACTGGAATGGCTTTAAACTGCATGTATTACATTTGACCTTCATGTATTTACATGTAATTACATGTAATATTGTATAACATGTACCCCACTCTTGGGGGATCCATTTTTTAAATATTCAGCTTATGTAGCAGTTATGTAAATTATTAATTTTTAAGAAAACTTGAAAAATATTGCTGTTTCATTAATGCCTTATGTTTAATTTGAGTAACTTTTCTGATTCATTTCCATTTAAGCACTGTAGAGGACTTTCAGCTTCCTCGGCACCGGGAGAGGATGGTACCTGATCCACATGAGCATTTTCTCTATATAGGAAGAAGTCGGAGACTCACTATCCACCTGATGTACTTTGTTGGCCCAAATTACCTGGTACGACCTCTAGTCACTCCTAGCAAGCTTGTTATTGCTTCCCGCCATTTGCAACTACTCTTCAGCCTCCTGAGGTACATACAGTCCAAAGTGGTGGCTAGTTACCCAAAAGTGTCATTCTCTTGGAGGTGACAAATGACCCAAATTATATTAACATGTTGGACAGTTTTCTGTACATTGCAGGTAATTTTTTATCTTTTAACTTTCCAGCCTATTACTGTGTGGTACATTTTGGGGCTTGAAGTAATACTTATTGCATTTCTTAATTTTTTAAAAATTGAACTGAATACTCTTTTTCTAGGCATAAATTTCAATAATGTAGTTTATGGATAGTACTGTTTAAGACTACAGAGACTGAGCTTTAATTTGTTATCAAAAGGATCCACTTGCTCTTGTCTAAATTAATTTCTAACAAATATAATAGGGAGCACCTGCTATTTCTCTTAGTGCCTAATTCACAAGGGGGTGATGAAACTTTCTTGCACATACTTATTCAACAGGAGGGGTTAGATAAGAATCAATTGGTATATCAGAGTCTTAAATTATTTACTTCTCATAAGCTTCAAAAAAATTCTGAATCAGTCTTTTTAAAAACTTTCAATTTAGCTTAATTAGCTATGGTTTATCAAATTTTGGAACTTTTTTCAAGTTGTGGGGTATAATCCACCCTTATAAAAAAAATGACACAAATGTGACTTTATATCATTTTATTAACATCAAAAAATAAAACCATGCATTTGTATAAATATTTTATTCATTACAGTCACAACTATATCCAGGTCTGGTCAAAGGTATGAAACTTATTCTTTCACTTGAACACTACTTGCAGCAGGGAGGTGTCATTAATTAAGATGGTCACAGTTTCCAAGACACTGAAGTGACAGGCCTCAAATTTCATACATAAACATTGGTAGGTATAAGGGCTTTGAAAAAAACAAATTGACTAATTCTGGGATAGGTAAATATGAAGTATAGGAATGAGAGTACCAAATCCCTTCTTTTGAGTACAGTATTCTGTGTAATGTTTGAAAAATGGCATCAATAACCACTGATCTTCCTGCACCTGCCCCACCAGTAAGAAAAGCACATAATGGTTCATCTTTGATTTGAATCCAGTTTGTTACATGATTGTAAAATTCTCTTTGCTTTGTATTCAGGGATTGCAAAAGTTTATAATACTGCTGATCAGGAATGCGAACAGCACTCATTTCTGTTTCAGATACTTTTGAGGAGAACCCCAGTTCCGGACCAATATCAAAATCTCTGTGCTGAACTGTATCAGGATCATAATGAACAAATTCTTCAGATGGTACAGAATTTATCTCTGTATCTTCTGCCTCAGCATGTTCTGTATTTGGTTCTACTGTCTCCATATTATCAAGATCTTCTTCAGCTTGAAGTCGAGCTTGTTCTAATTCATCCACAAAGTGCTCATACTGCTTTTGCTTCACATTTATCATACTATGTCTTGCTTTTTGCCTGTAGTGCTGCTCATGAGTTTGAAAACCACCAAGCAGGTCAGTATTCTCATTTCTCCAAGGCAAAAAGAGAAGAATTCGTTCTCTGTAATACTGTTCAGAATTTGTTTTTTGGCTGTACCCTACATATCTTATAACTCGTTTGTTTTTTCGTCTTCTGATCTTTATTCCATTTTACAAATGAACCAAAACATCCTGATCTGTAAAAAACATTCCTTGAGATACAGCTTTTAGATTATCATCATTCACTTCTTCCTGTAGATCTTTTTCCACTTCTTTTGGGAAAGTTACTTCCAATTCGGAAACAACATCAGCTAAACACCAATTTTCTAATTGTTTTGGTCTTCTTGCATATCTCTGTATCATACTATCTGCCTTAATATCAGTCAAGTCTTTTGGTAACTCATTCAATTCATCTTGATGTTTGAGTAAGAAAACTCTTTCTTCAGGTGGTGATGTATTTATAAAACAACCTCTCTACTAGCCTGTGTAAGTGGCATCTGAAGGATCAAGTAACTTGCCTCTTTTGCACTAACCTCAACAAAGTTTAAGAACTTGTTTCCAATATGTTTAACTTGACGCTTCAGGTCCATATTTCCCTCTGCAGCTTCTTGAGATGCCTTATCAAGCATTGCACTTATTCCTCTTTGAGATTTACTAATGTATGCAACAATGTATGTGGCACAGGCATAAGGATCAAGTACAAACTGAATATCTAAGTTAGCATTCCAAGCCTTTAGCACTGATGAATTATAGTAATTCACTCTCATCTCAGATGGACTTCTTTTGAGAAACATTTTGGGGCCCTTCAATGATGCTCTGATACATTTTATATACTCATCTTCACACATTTGTACAACAGTCTCTAAAAAGGAATCATAGTCTAAACTGCAACTGTATGTAATTATTCATTTTCTTCTGAATATCAGGATACATCTTTTTATAATGCTCAACATCAACATCCAAGGGTTCAAGAAGCATCGTTTTGGGCAAAGGTGGCAATGGAAATCCAAATCTGCATATAGATTTACCGCCTTTTTTGCAAGTCTTCAAGTGTTTATGTACTTGAAGCTCTACAAGCTGCTTCATTTGAGGATTATTTTCCTGCAAAGCACATGTCACATACTTATCTACATAAGCTTCAATTTCCTCATTGCTATTTTCTTTATGCTTTGGCGCATCACTTGTCCATACTAGCATGTGAATATGAGGTGAACCTCGGTTCTGGAATTCCACTCTTTGAAACACATCAGTGACAACACCAAGAGGATTATGAGGACTCTTCAGAACAGTATTGATAAAGAGTTGAACTCTGTTGTCAAAGAATCTTGCACACGTCACAGGATCTTGTTTAACTAGTTTTGATTTTTCATTCCAGTTCAAGGTCTCCAATTCTTCATGTGACATAGTTTTTCCATCTAATGTTGCGAATGTTTTAAGCAGATCATGCCATTTTGTATCAGCTGATGAAAGAGAAATAAACCAGGTTGGAAGACCCAACTGCCTTATCATTGCAAAGATATCTTTCTATTTAGATGAAAGATATGCTGGAGAATTTTGAAGTGTTCTGAATATATAATATCCTTAATTTAGTCTCACAATTCTTTCTGCTGAAATTGGATTTAAAATTTGTTCTGCAGTGATTTTCTTGCCCTCTGATTTACATCTTCTCAATGCCAAGTTAACTTTATCACTAACTTGTTTGAATTGAATTTTCTTCAACTTGAAAAAGATGTTAGGTACAGATTGTGCTGCTCGTCTATCAACACTGTGCAACTCCCAAATTAGCAATATCACTGTAGTGTACTGGAATTTCTCTTTCTTCATTTTCAGTTCTGTGGTGACCACAAAATATTGTTGGAAAACAGAGATATTCTGCATCTTTATCTGTGAATAAACTAATTGGTTTTTGGTTTTCTCCAGGAGCAAACACATAGAGTTTATTTGTATCAATGTCTGCTTCATCAACAAGTGTATCAGAATTGCCTTGAATGCAATCATCTGAGGAAACTTCACAAAAACAATCATCATTTCCTTCAGACTCACGATCATCGCTATCAACTGAAGTACCTATCAGTTCTTATATAGTTTCTTCATTACTTTTTTCAATTTCATCTCTCCAAGAATGGTCTATCACTATTCCTGAATCTTTATACAATTCACTATTTTTCATAAGCCATTGTAAAGCATTTATCACCACATTTGGACGAACATTTTCGGTGAAGCATGCCGATTTGTGAGATAATCTTTTCTTTAATTTAACAGCTAGAGTCACATGCTCATCTATTTGTCGTGGAAGGGCATTTAAAGTTGGCTGAATGTCAACTGGAACATTAACAACATTTCCTTTGACTGATATGTGACCTCCTCTTGGTAATTCTCTTATTTGCATAAATGGTATGCGTTGAGATATCAACCTCTCTTCCAGTGGGTGTAAATTTAAAGCATCTGGTTTATCAGGCCATTTCATTCCATTTTTAACTGAAAGTCTTGGAATTTTTTCATCCTTCAGTGCTGAACAGCAGGTCAAACACAGCCATTCTATACCATCCACAGATCTAAATCCGGTACAAAAACTTTTGCTGCTAGCACTAAGATTAGTTGTATTTAGCTTCACAACACTTTTCCAAAACCAAGTCTGATGACAACATGTGCACACATAAATTGGACCAATTTTCACTTGTTCATGAAATTTCTCGATGCAATCTTCCAAAGAACTACCATGACACCTTTTCTTCATTAATTTGTTTTCATGGTCTGTGAATTCTGCATCATTAAGCCTCCTTTTAGCTTTAGAAACTCTTTCACTCTCTTTCTTTTTCTCTGTAATTTCTTCTACTTTGCTGTTTACATAGTCGTTCCTTCTCCAGGTGCTGTACATTCTCTCTTTTCTTTTTCTTTGCTTCTCTTTCTTTAAAACAAAATACTGTATTTAGTCGTGCCTTGTTCATACATTTTAAGGTACTTTCTCTGTCCTTGAGCTTTGTCTCAGGATGTCTTCTGACTCTTTTTTTGGAAGCAAGTTCTTTCTCTTTAAATTCTTTATTTTGTCTTGCCTTATTCATACACTTTAAGGTACTTTGTCTGTCCTTGAGCTTTGTCTCAGGATGACCTCTGACATTTTTTTTGGAGACAAGTTCTTTCTCTTTAAATTCTTTACTTTGTCTTGCCTTGTTCATACATTTTAGGGTACTTTGTCTGTCCTTGAGCTTTGCCTCAGGATTTTCTCTGTCACTTTTTTGGAGACAAGTTCTTTTTCTTTAAATTCTTTACTTTGTCTTGCCTTATTCATACTTTTTAAGGTACTTTCTCTGTCCTTTTGCTTTGTTGCAGGATTTTCCCTTCCTTTTTTTAGAGAAGTAAGTTCCTTTTCTTTAAATTCTTTACTTTGTCTTGCCTTATTCATACTTTTTAAGGTACTTTCTCTGTCCTTCTGTTTTATCTGCAAGTTTTCCCTCCTTTTTCGCATATAATTTCTCATACAGGCAACTCTCGAAACCTCGAAGTCCGCGGGACCGAGGAAAAACTTCGAGAGATCAAGAGTTCGAGTTTTCAAGAGTCCGGAATTTTCCGGGTTTGTTGACAGGTTTTAAAATTAGTCTTACCAGATGTAATAATTTTCATGCAGTGCTAACCTTTTACACGTGGTTTTTATAAAACAACGATATTTTTTCGTAATTCAGATGAATATTTCATTAAACTGAGTAAAGCAAAAAATGTATATCGTCATATCATGTATATTTATTTATTCTTTGTAATACGGACATCATACTACGCATTCGTTACATGAAAACGACATTTTACAGCGTCGTATTGAGTTTTTTCTATTCCAAACATGATCATTGAACACAGTTCTGTAAGTATTTGTCCGCAATAAAAGTCGTCATATTGACATTGAGGCTGTTTCTGCTTTTTTCATATTTCGTTTAACTTTGACACTGACTCGAAATAAAAATTAAATTAGTGTTTTGTCTCTTAATAAATTACTACTTTTTAATGACACTGCGTCTCTAAATTATCTCAAAACAGTCGATGATAATTATTTTAATAGCATATAGGCAAAATATGATTCATTATAAATCAATTATCACCTTGCAGCATAAGTGTCACCTGAATAAAACATCCTGTCCCTCGAGACCCGCGTCTTCTGCCTGGGGCCATTTAAATGTCCAGGCAAAGGTGCTAATTATATAATCTTGTATACACATAGCCACTTCGAGGTATCGAGGGTAAATTCTAATAGAATATGCATAGCGGGACTGCATTTTGACTTCGAGGGATCAAGGGTTTCGAGAGATCAAGAGTTCGAGAAATCAAGAGTAAATTTGCTTAGTTATATAGTGGAAAAATTCGGGACCGGAGACTCACTTCGAGCGATTAAGAACTTCGAGAGATCGAAGTTCGAGCCATCAAGAGTTACCTGTATATTCATTTCGATTTCCTTGTGATATATCAGAAATGGTACATTTTCTAGACATGTTCTCCTGGAACTCAAATTACTTGTCAATTAAGGAAGGTCTCTCAATTCCTGAAATAGACACACTTGTTTTTTGTGTTACAGACACTGGTTGAATCTCAAACTGGTATATCATTGAAATATTACAACTTTGATAAAATGTAAACATGTAATTCACAAGTTCATCAATATCCCCGAAAGTGATTTTTATGGCCTTGCCATCTGCACATGAAAGACCATCTTTTCCATGGGAATGTGAATCAAAAAATACAGGACAACTCTTGTCATCCATATATACTGAAGAACAAATTCCTCCAACTATAATTAATCCTTGTTTGTATCTCGTAAAGAGTAGCTCAATGCCTTCCTTAAAATTATAACTTTGACATGACTGATCTCAATCTAAATGAGTCACTGTTCCATAGATCTGTTCAAAATAGCATATGTTATACTCGTTGTCATGCACATGAGCAGACTTTGGTAGTTCTTGAAACTGTAGCATTTTTGAAACAAATTGAACAGTCGATTGTAATTCTGCAATTCTGACTCTAAATAAATCATCCCCAGCAAAGAGCACCTCATCAAGTTCTGCTGAAGTAGACGCATTTTGCAAAATGATGGACATCAAAGCACTGCATGTGCACTGAACTCCTCTAGAAAAAGCTGGAAATATATTACTTGCTTGATTAATTGTTCCAAATAATCTGGTGCCTAAAGGCAAATTGGGAGAGTTCAAAGTGCCCGAAGGCAAATTGGCAGTGTTCATAGCACCCGAAGGCAAATTAGCAGAGTTAATAGTGCCCAAAGGCATATTGGCAGTGTTCTTTGCGTCCAAAGGCAGATCTACAATGTTTCTAGTGCCCGAAGGCAAATCTGCAATGTTTCCAGCGCCCGAAGGCAAATCTGCAATGTTTCTAGTGCCTGAAGGCAAATCTTGTACTCTTTTTAAGGAGGCAGTATCCCCCCAGTCTTTAGTACTATTTTTTATGTGGCTAGTGTCCACGAGTCTCAAAGGTCCGTCATCTGTTACGTCACTTGTTGGGTCTTTTGCACTGTTTTTTATGTGGCCAGTATCCACGAGTCTATTGTCATTGTTGGCACGACTCTGGTTCCCCTTCTTCGCCAATGCCACTCTCCATTTCTTCTTACGGGGCATCACCAGGTTTCTGTAAAACACATTCAACTACTAGTAATTCAATCAGTATTCCTCAAAGGAATATTAAGTTCTTATTTCTTTCAATAATCGTAATACATTTCCCTAAAAAAAACTTGCATAACTCATCTTAAGGTGGGATTTCTAGACTTGAAGTTTTAATATGACAAACTAGTTTAACTTTTCTCAGAAACAGTATAACCATTGGAATACAAAGGAGAGAATTGATAAAAAAAATTTTTTGCAAGAATATTTGGGTGTCATAAGGTCAAATCAATAGGAATACATTCTGATGTAGTAACTAGTAAATGATTTTTTTCCCAAATCAAAGCCCTTATTGCTATGGTGGCTAAACTTTCTTCATAGAAATCAAAAATGATACCATCTTTTGAAAGTTCTGGACAACAGTAGTGCCCTAAGTTGTATGCTTAAGTGAGAAACTAGGAACGACTTCATCTGGAACTCGACAGCAACCCTTCAAAAGTTATGGCCAAGTTAAAGTTTTTCAAAAGTAAGTCAAACTCCAAGGTCAAGGTCAAAGTTATTGGTATCCAAAGGAAGGTCTTGTTACAAGGATTACATATGTGAAGTATGAAAGTCTGAGCACCAACTGTTCAAAAGTTATGGCCAAGGTTAAAGTTTTCCAAAAGTAGGTCAAACTCTAAGGTCAAAGTCAAAGGGTGAAAACCGTTGGTAACTAAAGAAAGGTCTTGTCACAATGATTACACATGGGAAGTGTGAAAGCCCTAACACGGACCATTCAAAAATTATGGCCAAGGTTAAAGTTGGGAAAAATTTTTCAAAACTGGGTCAAACTACAAGGTTAAGGTCAAATATGATAGCACCCAAAGAAAGGTCTTGTCACAAGGAATACACATCTGAAATATGAAAGACATAGCTCCAACCAATCAATAGTTATAGGCAAGGTCAAAGTTTTTGAGGACAAACAGACAGGGCAAAAACTATATGCCCCCAAATCTTCGATTACGAGGGCATAATAAACTAGGGTACATACTCTTGCTGTTCACTTGATTTTATGCAAATGAGGGTTCCTTTGGTCATATTTACACTTCTTATGTAATATGGGTATCAACCGAAGTCCCAGATGAAGTCGCCCAAGGTTTCATGATTGTTTACTCCAGGAAGAAAATGTGGTCAAGTGAATATTGCGGCTCATGGGCCCATTATTTTTTTTTCTTCTCTCTTATTATTTTTGTACTTGCTTGAAAAAATTTCAACTGTACTAAAATAACTGAACAAATATTAATGCTTTATCAAAAACTACATTAATGTTTTTTTTTTAACCAGACTAAGAAAAAACTAGAAATATGTCCATAGGACATGAATGCCCCGCCGAGGGTATATTGGTAATGCAACATGAAAATTTGTATTAGTGTATGAAATTAAATGAGAATATCATGAATAGTTTCTTTAAAATTGAAACTGAAATCTAAAGAGTTGGATATAGTTGATAAATTCTCACCAAATTATGTATAAGTGCATAAGCTTATATAAATACATCTTAAATGGTTTCTTTTAAATTAAGCAAAATGCAAATTTAAGAAAAGTGAGGTCAAGGTCACAGGAAAGTTCAAGGTCAAACATTTTTAATGCAGTTGAATAGTTCTCACAAATAAGTATCAGCATATTAAATTTGATAAAAATATTTTGAATGGTTTATTAAAACTGAGCTAAACACAAATTTTAAATAAATGAAGTTAAGGTCAAAGGAAAGGTCAAGGTCAAAAAATGTTGATGCAGTTGAAAAGGTTACACCAGTATGTATTAGCATATAAAGTTTGATAAAAATATTATTAATGGTTTATTTAAAACTGAGTTAAACACAAAAAGGTGAGGTCAAGGTCAAAGGAAAGGATGAGGTCAAAAAATATTGATGCAGTTGAATAGCTTTCATCAGTATGTATCAGCATATGAAGTTTGATTACACTATCTTGAATGGTATCTTTAACTGAGCTAAACACTAATTTAAGAAAAGTGAGGTCAAAGTCGAAGAAAAGGTCAAGGTCAAAAAATGTTGATGCAGTTGCATAGCTCTCATTAATATCAATCAGTTTAAGAAGTTTGATAAAAATATCTTGGATAGTTTCTTTGAAACTGAACTTTGAACAGAGCTTAACGCAAAGTGTGACGGAAAGACAGATGGAAGGATGGAAGACGGACATGACAAACACTATATGCCCTGGTCATATTTATGGCAGGGCATAAAAACTAAAGCTAGTTGAGCAATTCATATTCTTTACCCCTTGCATAACAATACTAAACCTGTCTTTATATCCTTCATTCAATTAAGCTGTACTGCTGAAAATTC
The DNA here is from genome assembly GCF_033153115.1 of Saccostrea echinata. Lineage (NCBI taxonomy): Eukaryota > Metazoa > Mollusca > Bivalvia > Ostreida > Ostreidae > Saccostrea > Saccostrea echinata. The sequence continues at coordinate 6,505,028 of NW_026889791.1, forward strand.
ACAAATGGTTTCTTTTAACAATACACTCTCATTTTAACACCAAGAAAACTGTAATAGCTTATAAATACATTGAACCACAAGTCCATGACATGCAAGTTGTTCTCAAGTACATTTGCAGGAAAATACTTGGAAGATTTTACAAGACCACAATACTAGAAGAAATATGCCTTAAATGCATGACCTACCTTGTTGTAATAATGTTGCAGGAATTTCTTTTCCCACCTCCATCCCCCCCCCCCCCCCACTTTTGAAATATTCCTGAATGCATGTACAAAACGGGGAACTGAACAACATCATAAACAACTACCAATGCCTTGTGATATTAATGTCAAATAAAAAAAAAAATTACAGTTATAAATTCATAATTATGACTCACCCATCTTAAGGACCCTCTCTACACTTAACGAAAATTATATTGTATAAAGGTGTAAATATTGAGCTTACTTATATCATTTTCAATATAAAGTACCAGGCTTTTACCCCCAGGAAAAATGTTTAAAGTCAATAAAGTTTTGATTAACAGAAATCACTGTTGTTTACCTAAGTGGGAAAAAAGCACGCAGATAAAGTGTTCATTTAATTTATCTTGGCCTATCAAAATGTAAAGAATGTTTGAATTGATTAGAAATTGATTGATAAACTGTAGATTTCATTTTATTTTAGATCTAAGGGCAGATTACTCTAACTACATAAACATACCACAAAATTAGAACTCTTTAGTGTACAGTGTATACAGGATTCTTAAGACACATAAAAAATAGCCATGTTCAACAAGAGGCATTAATATAGGTTATCTTGTCTTTGTAATATTACCCCTACCTCACCTTAACAATCATTTTTTGTTCTTGAAAATGGAGGAGTTACAATTAATTAACATTTCTACACAAATAGAACAACATAGACCATTCAAAGTCTTATTAATATATACTCTATTAATGGTAAATTTATCCTGATTCATATCAAATTTTAATCTATTAAATATTTTAAAATCTTTTGCTCTCATGTACATCTAAAACACTGCCATCAAAAAAGTCTTTAAGTTCTGTCGTTCAGAAGATATATTAAGGAGGGTAAAAGTTTGACAGATATACAGAATGACAGGTGGTCAGAAATGAACCCCCCCCCCCCCCCCCAGATCTTCATCTCAGGCCATAAAAATGTTGGTACTGAAAATCCAAGGTCTTGAGGTCAAAAATCTTTGTACCCAAACAAAGGTCTTGTCACAAGAAAAATGTGTCATATATGAAAACTGGTTACAAGGGCATAAAAACTGTATGTTGTTTTAAAAATATCAAGATAAAAAAAACTTTTTTTAAAAAATGGGGTTTTATACCAGGGTTCAAATTATATATGGATTTATATATAAAGCAATTTTGAATTAACCACTAGTAATTAGAGCATTTGTTCTAAGGTCACAGACTAAGGAGTTGATCCTTGCATCGCGGGTTCAAATCCCACTCTCGGACATGGAGATTGGTCCTTCTGCTGAGACCAAATAAATTGAGATCCTGTGTTCATTTTATATTTATAGGAGGGTGGGATGGATTACTTGTTGGCCACCTATTCTCTTTAATTCCATTTGTTAATAATTTTTCCACAAATTTTTCTCCAAAATTCTTTGCAAATTTCAAAATGGTTCATTTTCTTAAGAACCATCTTGGATAAACATGCACACCTGTGACCTCCTGGCTCCATTGTGATGCCATATTACTGTATTTGATTTCAACAACTATAGTGCAAACTGTTTTGTTTCAAAAACGATAGTCCAACATGGCAAGTCATCAGATATATGAAGTAAATAAGAGAGATGAATTAAGTTTTAAAAAGTCATGAGATACATGAACTACGCTATACATGAATATGTATGTTTAAATATTTATATGAAGCACTAATGCCCTTCATGAATTATGCTGGTGTAAAGAGTCGTAGTTTATGTCCTCATGAATTTTCAAATATGAAATTCAATTCTTGAAACAAACCAGGATAAGTGCTTTATAACAATAATAACAAATTGTTCATAACTGATGCAACTTTTATTTTCAAGTAAATATTCATTTCTATGCATGCTAAAAAAGCTATTATAACAAGGAACTCGTCTGTCGCCATCCATTTTCAGGAACAAAAGGTCAAATTATCTTTCTGATTTCCCTCGATATCAATGTCAACAAAAAGTCATAATTACACATATGATAAGCAGACCTTGTGTACTGTGCAGTGAAACGTAATGAATGTGTGTACTATGAAAACAGACAGGTATATATTATGGATAATTGCCAGAATAGCTCGAATAAAATTATCTCAAAATTAAATATTTGTCCTTGAATTTGTCTCACTATTAAAATTGCCATGCCAAAATAAAAGACTAAACTTATTTACCCATTACACATAAATTTATTGTACATGTACCATCTGACCTTTATGTGCATTGATGCATTTGATTTTATATTTCTTTGTTCTAGAAAAAAATGCAACAATCTCACATTTTCAACCCTTTAAGTACTCCACCCAAGGTAGCATCAAGCATGACTAAAATGGAATCAATTCTACTTGTACAATTACCGTGTACTTGTATATACAAATGCATGAGCCTGTGACATTCAATCAATTATACATTTTAAGAGTTTAACAAACAAATGAACTACGAATATATTATATATACTTCATATATGGTGTGAAACGTCTTGTGGGTTGAACAGTCTCAACGCAAATTGCCGATACTGAAACGAAAAGTCCCGTTACCAAAAAATCTTGGATCAAGCAAAGAAATAGTCCTTGGTAACCTAAATCAAACACTGAAACATGAAATAAGTTAAAGAAGTATCTTATTCTAAACAATGATATACTAAGCAATTTTCCTCAATACTATATGGGACATAATTCAAGGCGTGGATCTATCCAGGTACTCCAATCAAAGCACACAGTTACTTCAGAGATAATTCGAACTTATAACTTCATCACATTTTCAGTTTCCAACATAATTTCGACATACAAGATAAAAACAGCAAAACACAATTTAAAAAAATTTAACACCCAGTGCAGATATTTATTACTGCATATAAATTGCTAAGCAAACAACACCGTTCGAATCTAGTGGTTCTTTTTTTCTTCGTAGTAAAGTTTTACAATACTAATTATTTAATGATTGCAAATAGAGTACGATGTATTCGCAAAAGCACGTAACATTCCATGCTGCGTTATCTTAAAAATCACAACACTCATACCCACCGTTCGTAATGCAAAACCTTAGACTAAAAAAGTTAACTTTTTTCTGAAAACTCGAAACAAAATGTCCGACTTCTTCCAGGAAGAACGCTAGTTTGTGCGAATGCGTGGTTTTTGTACAGTACGAAGTTTGTAGTAAGCAAAATCCCAGATTGATTTAATGAAGTAAAAACCGTCGCAATAAACGCATATAATTTTTTTTAAAAAATAAATAAATGTTTTCTTCCTCTTGGAAATAAATTTAGATTTAATGTATTCTTTAAAAACATCACAACGTAAACATTCATAATTATAATTTCTGTTTACTTTGTGATTAAAATGCTTTTTCCATATTGAATATATTTATAGTATGCAACCAGGGACCTATATACTAATATAGTAATTTAGTATATAGGTCCCTGATGCAATTTAGTCCCACCCTGAAACCTGAACCCTAAACCCAGGGGTCATGCATTCCACAGTGTTAAGGGCTCATTGCTTGTTATAATCATCCCAACATTTAACTGCTAGATAACATGTTGCTACCCCCACCCCTCCCCTCCCCCAGAAACACCAGAACCCCTCACCCTGGGACTACAAGTTGTAAAAATTTGTAAAATGCACTCCTGTTCATCATACAGACCCTGAAACGTGCTACTACCCCAAAAAAGCGTGTGACTTTCGTGCGCTTTTCGTTTCGTGCAAACCGAGTAGCGTTTCGTGTAAACCGTGCAGCGTTTCGTGCAAACCGTGTAGCATTTCGTGTAAACCGTGCAGCGTTTCGTGTAAGCTCCAAAGCGTTTCGTGCAAACCGTGTAGCGAGCGTGCAAGAAGCGTGTGAGAAACGTGCGACTTTCGTGTAAGAACCGTGTGAGAAACGTGCGACTTTCGTGCAAGAATCGTGTGAAAAACGTGTAGGATTCATTCGGAAGTCATTTTATTTTAAATATGGATATTGATGGATCAACATGTCATTCTGTGTTGTTTGTAAGTAATATTATTCGCATATATTACCGGTGGTATAAAATAAAAATACGGAAACAACAAATTAAATAAAATTACTCGGTAATGTATTACATATTTGTTTGTTTTTCTTCCTTTTTTAAAAAAATAAAGATGGACATAAAATATGTTCAAAGTAATTAATTATATGTACATCAATTTAGAGGTATTTTATTCAATACATTTTTTAAAGGGGGCAATACTAAACATTTTTTAAAGAAAGAAAATTCACCAAGAACCCGGTCTTGTCCTTTTCATTCATTCATTTGAATCTCTTCACCATTTTACAATTATGGTATATAAAGATTACAGGAACCTATTGGTGATTAATACAAAATAATAGATAGATAAGGCAGGCGTGAAAAATAAAATACAAAATTTAGTGCGTTGCTATAAATGTGAAGTATGGGAATTCTAGGCCGGGGAGCACAGTTAATTCATTTTCTTTATAAACGAACATAATTTTCTTATATCACAAGATTGTGTTACAAATAATGTTGAAACGAAGAATCATTTATAGTCTTTTTATGCATACAATTAGTTAATAATTGTCACATAAATGAATTATAATTCACATGCTTCGGCAAATACAGGGTAAATTATTTCCGGGGGGGGGGGGGGGGGGGGGGGGGGTGTTCAAATGAAAACACAAACTGAGCTTTTGTTGTTAAGTGTTTTATATATAATTTTGTTTTTAAAGAAATCTATTGCTATATGCACCCCTTAAAAATATACTAGAATCTTCTTTACACGTTCCAACACTCTTCTTAAGACAGTGATCAAGGTCATTCACAACAGCGATCACGGGCACCTCGTGCCGGGAACTGAAAACTTGTTCTGTTATTATCTCTTGTCAATCATAGCTAAGATGACACGGGACAATAACGATTGATTTTGATTAGTGAAATTAAATCGTTTTATTAGTATTTAATGGGTACAAATAAATACGGTCCGTGGATTTTATTTCTTAAATTTATCCGATTGTCTGTAAACAGTGAATTAATTTGCCAGTGTATTAGCGAATAAAAAAAATATATAGAAATAAATCTTGAGTACAGTGTAATTATTAGTTGTTTTATTAATCACGCAATTACAGAGCATAATTTTAAGTTTATAGGACATAGGACATGTACATACATGTATATTGAATGTATTGCTAAAAGCCGTGACTTTTGATTACTTTTTTTAATTGTCTAGACGGGGTTTGAAATCAAGGATTTTACAAGGTGGTGGATATATTGTTTTTATTTGATAAACACGATGCCTCAAACAAGAACGATTATTTATCATTCTGAATAAAGTGCATTTAATGAATTACATGTATCTGGTCCCTCTGGATATCCTTTTATTTTCTTAGAATGGGCACCTGTTTCTATAATAATATTTCCCCCAATGTTATACTAACTGAAACAAGTGCCCGTTATATTTAGCCGTGTACAGATTCGAAGATACAACAGCAAGATCTCGGTAATCTACCTCCCCCCCCCCCCCCCCTTCCTGCACAATGTAGTGTACATGTCACTTTTTCAAATTATAAACAGAACCTAAACTAATCCAATGAATATATATATATTTTTTTATAAATCAAAAAATGAATAAATCAATCAAAAATTGAAAAAGAAAGAAAAGAAAATCAATTTGCTTTCAAAAACCATACGCAATTTAATCATTTATTTTTTTCAAATCAATAACTGAGTTTATTTGTCAGTAATGAAACGACTTTTTAATATCAAACTATAGGCTAATTGTAAAAACATTGGATGCTATAAAAGATTATGAATTACAAATATAATAATTTTTTTCAGTGCGTAATTTAGAGTCTATTTAAAAGGTTTCTACATAGACGATGATAAGCATTTCACCGAGCGGGCACATACTCAATGATAACTACATCTGTATTAATTAATTACAACCGAAGATTGAGTATTTTACCTGTTAATATAGTACTGGTGTAGCGAGTTTTAATCTTAAACTGAATGATTGCAATTCTTAACTAATCTTTGATTAATCCGTAATAATTTAAATAAAGTCCGAGAGATTCCGAATAGAAAATCCAGATCGAGGCCAAAGCGTGCGAGAATCGTGTACAAAGCGTGTGAGAAACGTGTACAAAGCGTTTCGTGCAGGCTTTCGTGTAAACCGTGCAGCCTTTCGTGCAAAGCGTTTCGTGTAAACCGTGTAGCGTTTCGTGCAAACCGTGTAGCGTTTCGTGTAAACCGTGCAGCGTTTCGTGCAAACTGTGTAGCGAGCGTGTACCGTTCGTGCAGCGTGCGTGTGGGGTAGTAGCACGTTTCAGGGTCTGTAACTATGCACTTTGTTCATCTGCTCAACACTAAGAAGAAGACAAGATTATTTAAAAGAATTACTGCATTTTTACTATATAATCAATAGAGCCCTGCCCTAACACCAGAACCCCTGACCCTGGGGCCATGAAATTCACAATTCTAGAAGAGTCACTTTGGTCACCATACCTAAGTACTTAGTTAATTTGATCATAATTAATAACCAGGAGCAGACAAGAAGATTTTCAAAGAATTAATGCATTTTCACCATATAATCAATAGAGCCCCACCCTAACACCAGTACCCCTGACCCTGGGGCCATGATATTCATAATTTTGGAAAAGGCACTCTTGCTCATCATAACTATGTACTTAGTTAGTTTATTTAATACCCAGGAGCAGAGAAGAAGATTTTCAAAGAAATAATGCATTTTCACTATAAAATCAACAGAGCCCCGCCCTAACACCAGAACCCCTGACCCTGGGGCCATGAAATTCACAATTTTGGAAAAGGCACTCTTGCTCATCATAACTATGTACTTAGTTTAATTAATACCCAAGAGCAGAGAAGAAGATTTTCAAAGAAATAATGCATTTTCACTATGTAATCAATAGAGCCCCGCCCTAACACCAGAACCCCTGACCCTGGGGCCATGAAATTCACAATTTTAGAAGAGGCAGTCTTGCTCTTCATAACTATGTACTTAGTTAGTTTATTTAATACCCAGGAGCAGAGAAGAAGATTTTCAAAGAAATAATGCATTTTCACTATAAAATCAACAGAGCCCCGCCCTAACACCAGAACCCCTGACCCTGGGGCCATGAAATTCACAATTTTGGAAAAGGCACTCTTGCTCATCATAACTATGTACTTAGTTTAATTAATACCCAAGAGCAGAGAAGAAGATTTTCAAAGAAATAATGCATTTTCACTATGTAATCAATAGAGCCCCGCCCTAACACCAGAACCCCTGACCCTGGGGCCATGAAATTCACAATTTTAGAAGAGGCAGTCTTGCTCTTCATAACTATGTACTTAGTTAGTTTATTTAATACCCAGGAGCAGAGAAGAAGATTTTCAAAGAAATAATGCACTTTCACTATATGATCTATATAGCCCCACCCTAGCACCAGAACCCCTTACCCTGGGGCCATGAATTTCACAATTTTGGTAGAGGGATAAATGCTTATTACAATCATGCCAACAGTTTGACTGCTTGATGTCCAGGAGTAAAGAAGAAGATTTTTAAAGATTGCATTAATTTTGGTGGTTTTAGCCCCACCCCTCAGGCCCCAGGGGGGCAGGGACCATGAAATTCATAATTTTTGTTCCCCTTCACCCATAGATGCTATATGCCAAATTTGGTTGAAATTGGTTGAGCGGTTTCAGAGAAGAAGCTGAAAATGTTCAAATGTTAACGCACATCGCACGACGACAGACAAAAACGGATAGCAATAGGTCACCTGAGTGACTCAGGTGACCTAAAAATATAGAAATACCAGGGGAGATTGTAGGAGTGGGGGTTGATATATTTGGCAGAGTGTCATTTACTGCCGATCACTGTAAGTTGTAAACATGCAACTGCAATTTTGACATATAAATGCCATGAGACCCTATATTTCTTTCGAGCTTTTTTTTTTTATAAACGCTTAGAATAAATTTTCTAATGGTGCCAAGGATTTGTCTGAAATTGAATTAGTAGAGTACTGAGAGGGCAAAAGGTTTGTATAGAGTTCTATGGGAAAATAATTAGTACTCTTTTCCCTGTAACAACATATTTTTAAAAACATCAAAGTGTACATTCAATTGTCCTAGCTCAGATCTTACAGCAAAGTTGCCGCTTTTACCATGTTTGTAAAATTTAAGACCTTCTAAACTTTGGTATATTTTATCTAATGTTATATTTCGATTTCTCTTAAATTTGGAAGTTGATGGAACAAAAAAAACCCATAACTCTGAACCAAACAGTATAATGGGTCAAATACATTTAAAGCAGTTTTAACTGATGGATAAAATGTGAGCAAGTCTTTTTGAAGTTTGAAATAGGCATATTTGGCTTTGTTACAACAATCATTTTTAGCACTAGTAAGCGTTCCAGATGCATAAACTGTCAGTCCCAAATACTTGTACTATTTAACACATCTGATATTGTTGTTATTCAGATAGAAGGGGGATTTTGATGTGTTTGCTGGATGAATTAAAGACTATAATTTTTCTTTTCTGTGTATTAACTTTGAGACACCAGTCCTTACAGTATGTATTTAGTATATTGAGTTTTTCTTAGACCTTCAGCAGAGGGGGAGAGAAGTACCATTACTAAATGTGTGCAGTGGAGGAACACAAGAAGCAGAGAAGGCCTTAAAAATTTTGATCTTAAAATTTTTCAATATAATTTCAATTCCTGACCAGTAAGGCCCATCAACGAATACCCACAGGTGATCTCATCTTTTACTTATCACCTGTGGGCTAATTTGCTAAAATATCATCATATGTAACAAGAAGTCTGTGAGCGAATGCTCACTAGTAATACCCCCACTCTGATGTGAATATACGGTTACCCTCTAATGTTGACATCGAATTCATACAAAAATGAATCCCACCATCTGGAATGCCTAAACAAAGATTGTGCTAAAATTTCAAGCATCTTCGCTGAGTAGTTGCAGAGAAAACTGTGACGGAAATCTGGTACAGACAGATGCACGGATAAACAGGAAGTTGACATCAGATTTAAACAAAAATGAATCCCACCATATGGCCTGCCTAAACAAAGAGTGTGCTAAAATTTCAAGCATCTCTGATGAGTAGTCGCTGAGAAAACTGCAACAAAAAATTTGTTATGGACAGACGCACAGATAAACAGGAAGTTGATATCTAATTCATATAAAAACAAATCCCACCATTTGGCATGCCTAAACAAAGATTGTGCTAAAATTTTAAGCATCTTTGCTGAGTATTTGCTGAGAAATATGCAACGGAAATTTGGTACAGACAGATGCATGGATAAACAGGAAGTTGTCATCGGATTCAAACAAAAATGAATCCAACCATATGGCATGCCTAAACAAAGATTGTGCTAAAATTTCAAGCATCTGCGCTGAGTAGTTGCTGAGAAAACTGAGACCAAAATTTGTGTTAGGTATGGTATGGACAGACACATGGATAAATAAGAAGTTGACATCAGATTTGAACAAAAATGAATCCGACCATATGGCATGCCTAAACAAAGATTGTGCTTAAATTTCAAGCATCTGTGATGAGTAGTTGCTGAGAAAACTGTGACCAAAATTTGTGTTATGTATGGTACGGACAGAGGCACGGATAAACAGGAAGTTGACATTGGATTTGAACAAAAATGAATCCGACCATATGGCATCCCTAAACAAAGATTGTGCTAAAATTTCAAGCATCTGTGATGAGTGGTTGCTGAGAAAACTGTGACGAAAATTTGTTACGGACAGACACACGGACACACAGACAGACAGACAGACACACAAGGGTAAAACAGTATACCCCCCTCTCCTTCGGAGCGAGGGTATAATTAATATGCACAGGTCATTTCACTGGCTGCTGCACAGAATCGCGATGGCATATCAACAAAACAGTTTACATTACATATATATGTTTGGCAATGACAAATGCTTTTCTGTAGTAGACACACAGATTGCAAATGAATCCACTCAATGGTACATTTAGCATTTTGAGAAAGGTACTCTTATATTATTCATGAATGGTACAGTATTAAATGCCAGTGACATGTATGATTTGTCTCATCCTTTTAAAACAAAATCTGCATGTTTTAAGGACATCACAATATTCTCATAAATAGCAAACTTATAAAGGTATTTTCAAAATTGAAGAGTTCCAACTTTCTGATTGGTTGTCTATAATTGACAAAATTGCATAATTCGGCAGTTTTTAACCTGTGGAAGGAAATTAATTTACATGCAGATACTTTTGACGATGGATATATTAATTATCTCACCAACATGTCATTGTGCACAAAGTCGTCAGCATTTTATTTGTCCTCTGAATGGGTGAAATGTTTTGAATGGCACTCCTATCAATAATTTTTACACTAAACTAAGCTATGATGCTGCTAAAGACTCTGCAGATCTACTCGATTTACCCGCCATGTTTATCTTAAAACCGGAAGTACGAGTTCGTAAATTTGAAATCTCGATCCTGACTCAAATTTGACATCGGAAAGAAAAATTTTTTCTGAATTTTATTTTTTTTCTGAAAATTCAAAAACTTCAGCGGCGGGTTTGTAAACCTAAAAATAAAAAATGCTGGCCTAATATTTCTTTATACATCTTCTGTGGTGTAGGCATTAATCATAACAAATATTACATTATAGATCCTCAACTGGTTGTGTCAGAGGTTGACAAATGCCCCCCTCTTCAGATTTGCGAGACATGATGTTCTGAATTAATGGATATTTTCAAAAAATTAAATAAAAATATCATATCAAACAATATCAATTTAGTCTTAACAATATAATCTATATCAAATTAATATTAAAAATAAAAGGCTGGCCATCAAATGACATATGCTATAAACTGACAAGCAGTTCTTCTGTCTTATTCCCAAAGGATACAGATAAGAGCTGCTTGATCAGAGATCCTCTAAAAGAAATGATTGAGACAGCTAGCCTTCCTACACTGAACTCATTAATTAATTTTTAACTGGATGCATGTCCACTCATTACTCCCAACGGATGAATGGATCTATACATACTATCTGCTTTGTGTGCAATAAAAATGCATATTTATGTTATTCTGAAGTTAAATTTGAAAACAAAGATTTTTTTAATTTGTTACAAAGATTTATAAAAAGAAAAAAAAAATTGTGTAATCTTGATGCAACATTTTTAATAAAGTTCTTGCATTACTCTTAAGGTGCGGTCACACGATGCGATTTTTCATCCGATTTTTCCATTCGATTTGCTTTCGACTAAAATCGTACCGTGTGACCACCCAAGTCGAAAGCAAAATCTGAAAGTCGATTGAAAATCGGATGGCGTCCGATTTTCAGTCGACTTTCCAGTGAAAATCGTGATGTCACAATGACATTTCCCGCGACGTGAAATGAATGCTCGTTATTTTTGTCATCTATAACGAATGTATAAATTATTAATTGACAAAATATAAGGATACCCAGTAAACGGCAATTACTGGGTACAAATGGGTAATTATATAAAGCATATAAGTCATGAACTATTATTTTATCATAGTTTGAGGCACGGAGATTCATGTGTTTATAGAATGCCATTTATGATTAAAGATTTTTTTTGTTTTGAATATCATAGATTTAGCTTGATTCAAATCATCGCATTTATCTAAAAAAAAAGTTTTAGCTATTACTTTTAAAACCAACATTAATGTTTATAAATCTAATTAAAATGATATGTTTCATGTTCTTATATGTTGCTGTAAATTAAGATCAGTAGTACACAGCGTATCAGTACTCCAGCATGCTAGGGTTTACGGCGAGATACGTTGGACTTGATGCCACGTAAACACCCCAATCCTATCAATAATATGAACAAGTAGTTTTTTAAGTATTTGCATGGATTCTAATAAGCGTTCATGAAGGGATTCAACTTATTTCACGTATAATATATATGTTAATGTGTAGAGTAATTTAAAATGGTAGATTTTAATTGTCTAGACCTCACGTAAAAGTACTAAGATTAACTAGATTAGGTTTTTAATTTTTACTCCTACAAGTAAGGGCCTCTGTTAAGGTCCCTACTCTCCTTATATACGGAACTAGTAACAAAAAAAAATGACTGTAAAAACTATTTATGTTTATTGGAGCATCTGATGAATTTGATTTACCGTGTACCCAGTCACGCATTTTACATATACACATAATAATCATTGGGCTGTAAATACATGTATTCCATGATCACCTACAGTAATTTGTGAAAATAAGGTGATATATCAAATGTTTTCAATAATAATGTTTCGTCAACTGCTGGTCAACGGAAAAAATTTTTAACTTTTGCGACGTAGCTATTTTACCTTTCTTGTTAGCGTAAGTGCAGGTTCTTTTTTAAAATCTTTTTAGTCCGAAATGAAAAAAAATATACGTGTTTTCCTTTATTAGTCAGTTTAAAAACCCTGGAAAACATATGATACTTTGGACAAGTTCTTTTCATGCTGTATGTTTTCTTATCTTGTAAAGTGATAAGGTACATAACCTGTAGATTACGTCAACATAACCCATATCAAAAAATAATACATAAAAGTATATTTTTAATACAATCATTTTCGTATTGTTTAAAATTAATACAGAAAAAATATATTATTTTTGTATCACCAACAAATAGGTAGATTATTTTTGTATTAAAATCTGACTTTGATTTTTTACAGGGTATTATTTTTGTATTTTTTGGGACTTAGATTATTTTCAGTATATCATTTTTGTATTTTTGTGGACTTAGTTTTTTTCAAGTGTATTTTTTCTGTATTAAAATTGAATTTAGTAATTTTACAGAAAATTACATACAGTTAATCTGTATTATTTTTGTATTAAAATTGAACTTAGTAATTTTACAGAAAATTACATACAGTTAGTTTGTATTATTTTTGTATTAAATATGGACTTAATAATTTTTCAAAAAATACTATACAGTCAGTATGTATTTTTTTAATATTTATTTTGGACTTAGTGTTTTCTTTTACTGAAATTTGTATTTCTTTGAACTTAGGAAAATTTACAGAATGTCCTTGCAATAAGTCTGTTGGAATTAATATTTTTTTCTCAGATTTTATTAATTAAGACCACTGCTATAAAGGTTGCTTTTATACTATTTACATTTAATTGCTAATTAGAACAGAAAAATTCAGTAGTTTAAATTTGTTAACTAAACAATTTCATTTTTAAAACATGTCTTTACTAGGTGTGAAATTGTCATTTGGAAAGAGATAGATAAGTCTGAGGGGACACCTGTGCTGTACATGATACTTGTAAACACGCGGTAAATTTTGAAGTTTCAGAGCCTCAGACTTTCTTTTTGTGTTGAAAATTTTACAGCGTGTTTACAACCGAGTGTTTACAACTATTGCCAACAGCACAGGTGGCCACCTGTAGGCTAACAATAGACGAGTACATGTTATACTACTCAAAGAAATAACATGATTTACCCGTGAAAACATCCCAACCAAAACAAAAACAAACAACATGGAGAGTTCCACTAATTACAGTACCTACGATGTTTTCTTGACTATACAACTCAATTTAGTATACATTTTATTTAATTCATTACGTATTACAATTACATGGAATAGAACTATTTAATTATCCACTTTTAAAAAAAAAAGAAATTATTACGAAAGAATTTCATAAAATAATATAGAAAATGTTGTGAATTGGTGTAAAGGATAGTTGTTAAACATTATTTCAATCTCTGGTGCCGTATGTATGAGTTAAGTTGTCCGTCAACAAGGCTATATATTATGTATCTCCCGCTCGTTTTGATCATTATATTTGAACTTTATGGTCTACTTCACAGGTCAACTTGAATATAAAAATGGCTGCTCTCAGCGGAAATGATGACCGGAAATAACGATGTTTCGTAATCGGTAAATTCCGTAAGGAATAAAAAAATGATTCTGATGATTAAATTGAACATCGTTTTTTCTAACATAATTTTAGGTTTATTCAATTGATTCAAGATATTTAAAACCATGTAAATATGTTTTCTCTAACTGTTCCGATCTCAACATCGGTAATTTTCGTATATATGACACAATATGATTGGTCAGATTTTAAAACTCTTCCGTGCTGTTCTCTGATTGGTCAACAATATTTCACCCACGCCATTTTGAAAATTCTTCCCGGGACGTGTAGAGAAAGCTGGAGGTGATTTTGAATAAACTCTCATTTGCTCGCGAGTAAAATGGATCGAAAAACAGAAGTTCAGCATAATCATGGTACACAGGATCATATATATGAACCAAGGAGAGCAAATACATAAGGAGACTGACGTTTTTTAGGCATCATATCCGGACTTCTCTGGTGTAAACAACGACAGTTGCGGTAAGATTATATATATTTTAGCACATTAAAGTTTCAGTTTTTTAAATAATAACTTAGTATAAAGATAGAGGAACAAAGACTGCCTTTTTTACCCATTTTGTAGTATTGAAGAAAGATAAAATAGTACGGTTATTGGCCATGTGGGGAACAAGGGTTTTTGTGATAAATTCTGATTGGGGAGGGAGGGGTGGAAGATGGGGGTAATTTTCAAGCCTTTGGCTTCCTAGTTCTAATTCATTCCAATTTTTTCAAGTTTACCAGAGACGAATTATTTATTTTCCCTTCAAAAACAATTCTGTAATTTGTATAAACTCAAATTTTTTCGGGGGGGGGGGGGGGGGGGGGGGGGGGGGTAGGTTGGGTTCGGGAGGGGGGGCAGTTTATTTAAATAACATTGGGGCACACATTTTGTTTACTCTTTCAACATTTTCAAGGACAGATTGTTTATTACAAATATTTTTTTAAAAATATTTTATAAATCAGCCCCCCCTTTTCTTCTCCAGATTGTCAAATCAAATGGTTGTCCCCTAAGAAACCCCAGATTAAAGAAAAGTAATTTCAATGGTACAATTGTATGGAATTTGGTGAACTCCGCTGGATCTTTTGGAATTTCAATTTATAATTATTGTTAATTTCAGTCAGCCGAACATTGAAGAAAAGCTGACAAGTCATGGAGGAAGAAGATCCCTCTCAAGAAAGTATTGCAGGTGTGTGAGCTAAACAAAATCTATATAGAATTATTTTGAATGTTAAAATGTGTGTTTTGTTGAGGTAATGGTTCATTAAATTTTATTATTATATCATTCTGTTCTATATTTCACAGTGATGAAGTCAGATGAGATGACAGGTTGTGTGATTTGAAGATGGACTTCTGCAACAAAGTAAACACTCCTCTACCTTTTCCATACAAAAGAAACAGCAAAGCAGAGAGATCGAAACATTTGGTAAAAGTACAAAGAAAACAGGATTAGTTAAATTTGTGAAAAATATCAAGACTATTGAAGAGCAGATTATATGTAAAAAGAAAGATCAAGACTACAGTTGGTAGCTGAATCAGTAGCCTAGCCACATTAATTACTTTTTAATTAGCTATTTGTACATTTAAGGTAATCTGAGTTACTAAAATTGTTATTTAACAAATATTTCAAATATATAAAAGATTTTTGAATAACAATCAATAGATGCTATTAAGAACCTTAATCTCCAACCCCTTTTCTTCAAATAACAATTTTTGCCCATGATCATTTTAGTAGTTTTTAAATCTCTGTTTTGTATTATTTTAAGCATTTAAATGTATTTTTTGTCTATCATTCTTGTACTTTTTTGATATTTTTGAAATACAATCCTTCATGCTGATAAAAATACAAAAACAATACATATTAATACAAAATTAATACATTCTATATTTTTTTCATACTTTTACGTGTACTGTATTATTTTCATATTTTATATCTTTTTTGTATTTTTAATTGTTCCAGATGAAAAAATACAAAAATAATATATGTGATACAAAATTAATATATTCTATATTTTTTTTGTATTTTAATTCTAAAAGGTGAAAAAATACAAAAATAATATATGCTAATACAAAATTAATACATTCTGTATTTTTTCTATACTTTTCTATGGACTGTATTATTTTTATACTTTGGAGAGGAAAATAGAGAAATAATACAAAAGTACAAAAACAATACATTTTTACAGGTCATGTGTATCATTTCTGTATTATTTTGAAAAAATAAAGTATATTAAAAATATATTTTTCTGTGATTGGCTTTTAAAAAGTCTATTATTTTTTACCTAAATTGGAACCAAGATTTAGAGGGTTCCAAATTTGGTCATTAAAAATATACTTTTTTTGTATTATTTTAGTATTTTTTTCTTGTATTATTTTTGTATTCATTTTCGATATGGGAAATGTCATAATGGGGCAAATGACGTAATATTAAACAGAATGAAGAGAAAAAATATTTCATAATGATGCTTTTTAGGTTTATTACTATAATCAGAACTTCTTTAAAAAAAAAGTACCTGTTCATTTCTTGTCAAAATCGTTTGTAAATCGAATGTAAAATCGTATCGTGTGACCTTCTCACTAATCGACTCCAATCGACTTACCTGAGCAAGTCGAATGAAAATCGAATGAAAAATCACATCGTGTGACCGCACCTTTAGATTTGTAGGGACTATCTACCATAATTAAAACATTTTTTTTAAGTACTTGATTTTTTTTTAGATTTAATGTCAGACTGGTTTTAAGCTGAAATTCATTCCAATGTCCCAGTATAATTAGTTTTAATTATATTATACAATATCAAATTAGTTTATTATACAATATCAAAATTTATTATACAATATCAAATAAGTTTTAACTACTTTTCACCAAATTCATTTTAAAAGTTAGGCTAGCCAACTATTTAATCCTTTTTGCCCAGTTCCCAAGAGATATAGATAACACCTGTTTGATCAGAGATGCTCTACCAGTTAGCTCCTCACACTAAACTTATTAATTTCTCTCTAATTTGACGTGCAATTTTCTGTTATCAAATTCTCCTTAACCAGTGCTTGATAATTACACCACTGGGAGAGGTGGAATTTCTCTTGTAACATTATATTTGTTATAGATTGCTGTAAAGTATATAATGGAACAAGAGGTCCAAGGGCCTTAATGGTCACCTGAGTACAAATCAACAATTTAGAGGATCCAAAAACTGATAAATGAAGCTTTGTTGCCCAAAAGCAAGAAAAATAGTATGATAAGCATCAAGAAAATAACTGGTCTAGTATCTATCTGTCCCCCATTTATCACTATTACCATGCGGACTATTAACAAAATGTCTATTTTTAAACCCATATTACTACTTCTCACATTGATCTCTCTTGGCCTAATTGAAGAACATTAAAAAAGATGTTATTTTTGTCTCACTTTTATTCATCTATTATTTCCAAGTCTACCTGATCATTAAAACTATGAAAGTTCTTTTTGTATTATACAATAAATATTCTTGCATAATTCTCTTATTCTATTAACCTTTCAAATACATTATTTACAGTGATTAATTATCAAAGGTGAATGGCAAAGGGGAATAACTTTGCTCAGCAGAATACAAGTTCATAGAGCCCTGGCCAGGACCAGAACACTTGACTAAATAATCCAGATGTTCAAAATTCTGGTAAAAATACCTTGCTTATTAAAACTTTTACTCTGTTTGCCTCAAATATATCCAGAAGCATAGAAGATTTTCAAAGAAATGCATGTTCACTATATATTATTAAATAAATAAAGTCCCCCCCCCCCTTACACCAGAACATCTTACCCAGGGGTCATGAACTCACAATTCGGAAGAAGCACTTTGCTCATCATAACTATACATTTATTTCTTTGCTTTATTACCAGTGGTAGAAAAAATATTTTGAAAGAAATTAATATGCATTTTCACTATAAAATCAATAGAGCCCCCCCCCCCCTTTCACCAGAACCCCTGACCCGGGGGTCATAAATTTCACAATTTTGGAAGAGGCATACTTTCTTTGTTTGAATAATACCCAGGAGCAGAGAAGAAGATTTTGAAAGAATTCATGCATTTTCCCTATATAATCAGTAGAGCGACTAGAGCCCCGCCCTAACACAAAAACCCTTCATCCAGGGGCCACAAAATTCACAATTTCTGAAGAGGCAACCATGCTCATCATAACTATGTACTTAGTTTATTTAATATCCAGGAGAGAGATTTTCAAAGAAATAATGCATTTTCACTATATATATTAATTGAGCCCCCCCCCCCCCTTTACCAGAACCCCTGACCCCGGATCCATGAAATTCATAATTTTCGGAAGAGGTGACCATGCTCATCATAACTATGCACTAAGTTCGTTTATTTGATACCCAGGAGCAGAGAAGAAGATTTTCAAAGAATTAATGCATATAATCAATAGAGCCCTGCCCTAACACCTGAACCCCTGACCCTGGGGCCATGAAATTCAAAAATTCTGAAAAGGCAGACATGGTCATCATATCTATGTTCTTAGTTAGTTTATTTAATACCCAAGAGCAGAGAAGAAGATTTTCAAAGAATTAATGCATTTTCACTATATAATCAATAGAGCCCCCCCCCCTTTCACCAGAACCCCTCACCCTGGGGCCATGAAATTCACAATTTTGGAAGAGGCACTCTTGTTCATCATAACCATATACTTGGTTAGTTTATTTAATACCCAGGAGCAGAGAAGAAGATTTTCAAAGAATTAATGCACTTTCACTATATAATCAATAGAGCCCTGCCCTAACATCAGAACCCCTCACCCTGGGGCCATGAAATTCACAATTTTGGAAGAGGCACTCTTGCTCTTCATAACTTTGTACTTAATAGTTACTTTATTTGATACCCAGGAGCAGAGAAGAAGATTTTCAAAGAAATAATGCACTTTCACTATATGATCTTAATATAGCCCCGCCCTAGCACCAGAACCCCTGACCCTGAGGCCATGAATTTCACAATTTTGGTAGAGGGCTCAATGCTTATTACAATCATGCTAACAGTTTGACTGCTTGATGTCCAGGAGTAAAGAAGAAGATTTTTAAAGATTGCATTAATTTTGGTTGTTTTAGCCCCATCCCTCAGGCCCCAGGGGGGCAGGGACCATGAAATTCACAATTTTTGTTCCCCTTCACTCATAGATGCTATATACCAAATTTGGTTGAAATTGGTTGAGCGGTTTCAGAGAAGAAGCTAAAAATGTTCAAATGTTAACGCACGTCGCACGACGATGGACGAAAACGGATAGCAATAGGTCACCTGAGTGACTCAGGTGACTTAAAAAAAAAGAGTATTTTCTTGATTTAACATTTTTTTAATAAGGATACTGCAACACTTTTGCATTTTTTGGGATTGTGTAATCTAATAGTAAAAAGACATTTTTTTTTTTAATTTCACTTAAATTAAAGGTCACAGTGACCTTGAAATAGGTCACGACACACCTTCTACCTAAGATGCATAAATTGGCCAAGTTTGATGATTCCAAGTCCAATAGTTTTCTAGTTATGAGCCGGACAGGATTATTCTGTATTTGGCCATAGCATCTTAATTAAAGGTCAGAGCGACCTACTTTTAGTGCGCGACACACCTTCTACCCAAGAAGTATCAGCTTACAAAGTTTGATAATCCTAGGCCCAATAGTATTAAAGTTATGAGCCGGGCACAAGAAAAGCTAACAGCCAGACAGATGGACAGACGGATGGACATGAACGCCATAATATAATACGTCCCGTCTAAAACCATGAAACATCTCTTAGATATCACAGAAATTCATAATGTTACAACACAAGGTCATTGTGCATTGTTGCCATAAACAGAAACTGAGTCTGAAACTGTCACTTAATTTACAGTTGTTTGCTTTAAAATATAATTTGACAGATAACTGTGAAGGACAGACAGGGTAAGATACACATTGCAACCATTTAATTCACTTAAATTTATTTAAAAAAAGAAAAAGATAATTAGAAACTAGAACTGTCCAAAAGGGACAAATACCCCCCGCTGGGTTTTTCAGAGAAGGTACCAAATCACTAATGTTTTCTAGATGTGAGAGGTGTTCACAATTTGCAAATTTAATTACTCATTACATTTTTTTTTCATGAATGAAACTAAGGTGCAGCCTAATAAAACATCAATACTAATAATTACAGTGTTTTTTATTGAATTGAAAAAATAGTTTGCAACTATCTGTCATTTTTGTGAGACATGACACTCTGCAAATTGATTGTTGAAAAAAAAAATCATAATTAATTATACAAAATCAAATTGATCTTAATACCTTTATATCAAACTCATTTTAAAAATAAAAGGCTGGTTCCATTAACTATGTATTTTGACAGACATAAATTACAATTAAGAGACTAAGACAACACAGAGATCTTTATTTCTTTCTGCCCAATTCCCAGGAGATATAGATAAGACCTGCCTGATCAGAGATGTCCTAACAGCTTCCCACACTGAACTCATTAATTAATCTTTAATTGGATGCATGTCCACTCATTACTCCCAAGGGACAAATGGATTTACACTATCTGCTGTGTAATGTAAAAACTGTTTTTAATACTCTGTGATATTTTTTTAGTTCTAATGAGTAGTTTTAAGCTGTAGTTCATATTTTTGTACAGATGTTCTAGATTCTATGTCTCAAACCTTAGACATGAACCCGAAATGACTAAGGAAAAAAAAGAAAAAGAAAAACCACCTGTAAAATGCAGAAAAATTATCAAATAATGTTGAAAATACCAGGTGCACATCTTCATATGGTAAATAATATGTGTACAAAGTTTCGTACAAATCTATGCAATAGTCTCTGGGAACAGATCCGGAAAAAACCACATAATAAAAAATGAAGAAAAAAAAAAAAACACCTGTAAAATGCAAAAAAATTATCCAATCATGATGAAAATACTAGGTGC
Organism: Saccostrea echinata; assembly: GCF_033153115.1. Lineage (NCBI taxonomy): Eukaryota > Metazoa > Mollusca > Bivalvia > Ostreida > Ostreidae > Saccostrea > Saccostrea echinata. The sequence continues at coordinate 6,526,010 of NW_026889791.1, forward strand.
ACACCTTCATATGGCGAATAATAAGTGTACAAATTTTCAGACAAATCCTTGCAACAGTTTCCAAGAAATGGTCCAGACAAAATCTCCTCTACAGACAGACGGACATGCTGATTCCAATATACCCCCCTAAACTTCGTTTGAGGGGGTATAAAAATATGAATTTATCGGGTAGTAATACTTATGTGGAGAGAAAAGTCTTGACTGACATAACCAAACATTTTGGCCTAATTCATGTTCATCCTGGTGAAGTCATTAAGTTTGTTAATACCATCAGGGCGGAATGATTTCAGCCTTTTCATCCAAAATTTTTCTTTGCTTTCCTCTGAGCATCGGTCCATTTTGGATTATGGTCAATAACCACTACTGTCATGTCCACATATTTGTGACCTCCAAAGTTAAAATGTTCCCCAACAGGTTCATTGAGTTTCTTGGTCTTAATGGTCAAACAGTGATTTTTGATTCTCCTGCGGAGATCTCCTGTTTCCTCAATTTAAGTAAGGAAGAGAGATCCGCCTTACAATCATTAAAGAATTGGGATGACATCGTAATCAAGTAAGCAGACAGAGGCTCTTCAGAAGTAGTACTTGACAAAGAGATGTACATGGCGGAGGCTCATAGACAACTCTCAGATGAACGTTTCTCTAAGAAACTTGATGCTGACCCTACTGAAGAATTCTCCACCACTATCACCAAAATTCTTGAAGAAATGTTTGAAAATAACGAGATTGATATAAACGTCTATGAGACACTCAATGCTATTGACTGTAGACCAGGACAATTTTACCTGCTTCTTAATATACATAAAGAAGGCATGCCAGGTCGCCCTATAGTTAGCGCAATCAGACATCCCACAGCGAAAATTTCTAAATTTCTAGATTTGCATCTCCATCCACATGTAGAGAATTTGTCATCCTATCTCAAGGACACCACAGACTATATCAACAAGATGCCCTCAACTGGTCTTTCAGATCATACCCCTCTTAAGACTATGGACGTTACATCTTTGTACACCAATATTCTGCACAATGAGGGTATCAAGGCTTGTAGAGAAGTCTGGGACAGTAGATCAACACAAACTCCTTCCACTGAGTCCCTTGCCAAACTCCTTGAACATGTTCTCAAATGTAACAATTTCATGTTTAATAGAGAACATTACATCCAGGTTAATGGCACTGCTATGGGTATGAGAATGGCCCCATCTTATGCCACTATTTTCATGGGCAGACTTGCAATTTGTTACTTCAAGCACCATATAGGCCCCTTAGCTACAGTGGCTGCAACCTTATTGTTGACAAACCAATCGTGTAGAATTGTTCATGAAACATGCGTGATTGTTCGTGTAACGTGAGAGATAGTGCATGTATCAGGCTCAATCGTTTGCAGTAAGAAACATGCAAATTTTATTTTGTAAGCTTTTATCGGAATGTTATTTGTTAAACAAGCATTTCGCTTGTCTGTTTTAAAGAAATGAAGCCACAATTTACATAATTGAACGACCTAATAATCACTAGTAAATAAACAATAAAGTAAGTTGTTCAATATTGTATTCTCTAAACATAGGTAATCAGAGATTACAGAGCTCACCTCAATGAATGTTGTCTTTAAGTAAGGCAAAGTCCCACACTAAACTAACAAGAGGCCCATGGGCCTTGAATCGCTCTTCTGATAAACTGTACAACCTATCACTTCTATTTGAAGCCTCGAAGTATCCTGTATATTTAGATAAACCCTTGAAATTCCAATTCACACTCTGAGAACCCAAGATGATTCTAAGCCAATTAGTACCTGAGTGTTGGTCATGGTGACCTACTTATCACTTGTCATTCTCTAAGGACCCATCAACTAAGTTTGATGATTCTAAGCCAATTAATACCTAAAATATTTTTTAAAATTATAATCATAAAATTTTATAAGTAGGTCAAGTGACCTACTTTTCAATTGTTTTACTCCAAGGACCCAAGATGCATCAACTGCCAAAGTTTGATGATTCTAAGCCAATTAGTACCTGTAATATTTAATTAAAGCCATAAATTTTCAAAAGTAGGTCACCGTGACCTACTTTTCAGTTGCTGTACTCCGAGGACCAAAGATACATCGACTGACAAAGTTTGATGATTCTAGCCAATAAGTACCATTTATTACAGCCATAAATTTTCAAAAGTAGGTCACAGTGACTTACTTTTCAGTCAACCTACTCCGAGGACCAAAGATGCATCAACTGACAAATTTTGACGATTCTAAGCCAAATAATTCCTGAAAATATTAAATACAGCCATAAAATTTCAAAAGTAGGTCACCGTGACCTACTTTTCAGTTGTTGTACTCCGAGGACCCAAGACGCATCAACTGACAAAGTTTAATGATTCTAAGCCAATTAGTAATCGAAATATTTGATTAAAGCCATAAATTTTCAAAAGTAGGTCACCGTGACCTACTTTTCAGTTGTTGTACTCCGAGGACCCATGACGCCTAAACTGACAAAGTTTTATGATTCTAAGCCAATTAGTACCCGAAATATTTTATTAAAGCCATAAATTTTCCGAAAGTAGGTCACGGTGACCTACTTTTTAGTCGATCTACTCTAAAGACCCATGACGCATCAACTGACAAAGTTTGATGATTCTAAGCCAATTAGTACCCGAAATATTCAATTATCGCCATAAATTTTCAAAAGTAGGTCACAGTGACCTACTTTTTAGTCGACCTACTCCGAAGACCCAAGATGCATCAACTGACAAAGTTTGATGATTCTAAGCCAATTAGTACCCGAAATATTTAATTAACGCCATAAATTTTCAAAAGTAGGTCACTGTGACCTACTTTTTAGTCGACCTACTCCGAAGACCCAAGATGCATCAACTGACAAAGTTTGATGATTCTAAGCCAATTAGTACCTGAAATATTTAATTATAGTCATATAAATTGAAAAGTAGGTCACGGTGACCTACTTTTCAGTTGACCTTTTTTGAGGACCCAAGATGCATCAACTTACAAAGTTTTATGATCATAGGACTTAAAATGTCCAAATTATGCCTCTAAAACGCTTTGAAATCGAATGCCTGCAAAGTTCAAAAAGTAGGTCACTGTGACCTACTTTTTAATAACTATGTTTTATGGCCCCAAGATGCATCATCTTACAAGATTTAATGATTCTAAGCCTCCCCGTATTCGAATTATTGACCTTAATTGTTTTAAAAAAGATTAGCCATAAAATTCAAAAAGTAGGTCAAGGTGACCTACTTTTTAGTTGACGTACTTTGAGGACCCAAGATGCATCAACTGACAAAGTTTGATGATCATAGGCCTTAAATTGTTCAAAATATGCCTCTAAATCATTTTGAAAAAGAATGGCCGCAAAATTTAAAAAGTAGGTCACTGTGACCTACTTTTGAGTCAACATGATATGAGGTCCTTAGATGCACCAACTGACAAGATTTGATGATCCTAGTCCTTATAGTAAGCAAAATATCAACATTTTAATAAAATGTAATTTTTGGTCAACTTTGAAGTGACCTTGAGACCACGCCCTTTGCCCCAGGGTAAATCCCCATGCAAATTTTAATCTACAACATATCCTCATCCTTTTGTGTAAGTTTGGTGATAATCTGCCCAGTGGTTCTTGAGAAGAAGATTTTTTAGCAACCAGTACTTTTGTTTTTATTTTCCTAATTATCTCCCCTTGTTAAAGGGTCACAACCCCAGTTTTAGTATAAAAGGGAGCCCTTGGGCCAAGGATACCCTGTGACAAATTTGACAATAATTGGCCAAGGGGTTCTTGAGTTATGGCCCATATTCTAAAAAGTTTACGCACACCGCACAAATGGCCATAGCATTAGCTCTTTGAGCCTTTGGCTCAGAAGAGCTAATAATCTATGAGTGTGCATCCCTAGATGCAACATTTATGCAATTTTGGTCTTATAGGGCTTGCAGTTACTTGGGAATAGATTTATCTAAAAACTTAAAAATAGTCACTCATCCAGAAAATGTAAGTCAAATCCAGCATCTGAAGCAAGTTTGAGAGTGTTAGTCCCTTGATGCATCATCCATGCAAGTTTGGTTCAGACAGGCCTTGTAGTTACTTGGAAATGAGATCTGCTCCAAAAACTTGAACCTGGTCACTCATCCAGAAAGGGTGCTAGTGACCAAAAAGGTTATCAGGAAAACATACTTACGAGAATATCAATCTTATTGAATTGGAATCTAGCTGGTTTAAAAAATCGGAGTAATATTAAACTAGATGCTGTCATGAGACAGTAATACCCGCACTGAGGTGTTTGCCTCTAAATGCACACTCCTTCATATTGGGCTTACCAAGGAAAAAGTCCAAATAATTCTATAATTTACACAGTACATGTATTCGTCAAATCGAGCATAAAATGCTCAGGTGACCATGTGACCCATGAACCTCTTATACGCATTTCATATACTTAATTCATTACCAGTCTGAAATAACAGAATTTAATTAATGATGTAAATTAGGTTTTGATAAAAAGGGGGGGTATAAATTTTTGGCCCATAATTGGAACTTTTTAAATTTATTTTCTCAACAACAAATAATATTATTTTAGTACAAAGCGTTTATGATGAATTTATCAAAATGTGCAAACTTTTTAAAATTATTATTTGATTAGGCAAAAACCTCCTTGAAAAGCCATACCCAATCAATTTTGTCAACCCCCCCCCCCCCCAACACACACACACACAATTTGCCTGTTTTTGGAAATAGGCCTAGATGGCAAAAGTTATGTTAAAACATCGTTTGTTATGATAATTTAAAATTTGTTCTTGTACTGTACATGTATGTGAACGCCTTTTTGAAAATTTCTACATCACATTGGGCTTGCGTCACCCTACCAGTACTAGTACTAGTTTTACCATTATCATTTTTAGATTGCACATGCCATGTGACATGGTGCAGTGTTACATGTATATCAGTGGAAATTAATTCATTTTGTGTTTTAATTGGATTATATTTCATGAAGTTGACAGGACTTATGACAGTCGGTAAGTACAAGTTTAAGTATAGATTGGGGTAAAATAAACCGAAATGCAAATGGTTAGGTTAAAGTTTAAAAAGGATCAAAGATCATTGACAATCTCCTATGCAGAGTTGTCGTTCGTTTCTTTCTCAGCCACTGAATGTATGAGCCGATGGTAGAGAGTGGATCATCGAATGCCACAATAGACGAATTTCACATTCTGAAGAGTTATCTCCCGTTGTCGACATTACATTCAGTTACAGGCACAGATCCGTGAATTTTTTTCCGGGGGGAGGGGGGGGGGGGGGTCCACACCTCGGTCCAAAAAAATTCCAGCCCAGAATTTCCTGAGGAGCAAAAAAACAAAAAACAAAAAACAAACAAACAAAATAAAAACAATGATGGTGGGGTCCATGTTTTTAAAGGGGGAGGGCATCCAAAGTCATTTTTTATTTGCTTCTGTAAATCAGTATATAGTCCTATTTAAATAACTTTGCAAGTTCCAGGGGGGGAGGGGGGGGGGTTCCAATCTCCCTAGCCGTTCCCTGTCCCTGAAATGACAAATGATCATAAGACTCCTAGATAGTAGAAAACTTTTCCATTTGACTATACATAATTTTGTTTCTTGTGTTATTATGTTATGTACATCTAATGGTTTAAGGTTATGATACCCTGGAGGTCATCCCCAAAGTATTAGACTAGTTTGCATACATGAACAAACAGGGGTCTGGGAAGGGGAAGGGGCAAGGGGAAGGAGTTATCTCTTTACATCTTAATTGTTGAAAATTCCTAAAATGAATGTTAACCTCAAATCCGACTTGTACGTCTTCATTATTTTTAAGTGATGGTGTCTCCGTATGAGTGAAAAATTCCCAAGAGGGACATTTAACAACAAACAAACATTAATGACTTAAAAAACACAATATATATGTACATGTTTATTAGTCAACGGATATACTTCTGATCATATCTCTAGTTCTCCCTTGAATCAGAAATGATGATATATTTTAAGAATGATTAAGAGTTGAAAAGGTTGTGCATTTTAAAATTCACTAAGCTCTGTGGTTGAATTAGCTATACCAGTTTAGCTTATTTTGCTACTCAAAGCACCTTGATTAACTATTTTTAATCATACTGTTTTCTGAAATGTGAAGTTTTTTCAACATGGATACAAGTCATACCTTTTCAGCTTCTGAAAACAATGCATGAAAAAAAAACTGCTTTTCAAATACTGTAACTCTTTCCAAGTACTTGTGATCATCAGTTTTTAGCTCACTTGAGTTTTTCTGGTTTTCTGATCACATTTTGTTTGTCATCCATCTGTCCGCCTGTAAACTTTTCACATTTTTGTCTTCTTCACTAGACCGCTAGGCCAATTTCAACCAACCCTGCCACAAAGCATCTTCGGGTAAAGGGGATTCAAGTTTGTTCAAGTGAAGGGTCACACCCTCTTTCAAGGGGGGATAATCAAGAATTAGTGAAAATTTGGTGGTATCATTTTAAAAAAGTCTT